>NC_070599.1:23244378-23274378 GCF_027409825.1 Scomber japonicus | reverse complement strand
TTGCCCAGCCCTAATTGGGGTGACTAGCCAATCTACAAGGCAGATATTCAGCAATTAATATTATGCATGAATCCAGGTGAAGCTACATGAGATGTGGAGTTCCCCAGGCCACAATCCTTTGGTTTCTTTCCTTTAGCATTTCCTTCTTTCTCATGAGCCAAATTATGCAGAGTTTAAGAGCCCATAATTATGCAGGTAACACCTCACTCTATCACCAAGAGACACTCTGTGCTAATCTTGAAAACAAAACAAAAATCAGGCTTAAAATCATCTAAATTGAGTCAACCTTTACCCAACGTCTCAGCCTTACCCTTTGTGATCTGAGTTGACCTTCATAAATGTGGATGCCTGGTCCCTTGTGAGCAGTCACATACGCTGTAAAATGTCAGCCCACGCTGTTAAAAGTGTTGCCTCTGCAGCCTCGCCTTGCCTCGCACCTCTGGGTAAAAAAAAAGAAAAGAAGAAGCAGCACATTTAGACAACGTTTTAGCAATGTATTCTCCACCATCTCCTCGTTAGTGCAAGTGTCATCCTAGACCTACTTATAGGAGCTAAATTAAGTCATTTAGACAGGTACACGCACCTCCTTGGGGGGGAAGGGGAGACTCTTCTTCAGTAGGTGAGTCATGATAGCAGATCTGCAATGGTATCACTATTAAACTCAGCAGAGCAATCCTCAACAGGTCATGGTCCTTAATATCTGCTGGGTTCAAGGCAAGAAAAGCTTTTCTGCCCTTTTCTGTCAACAGAGGAAATAGATGGACAACCAAATCCAGTGAGTCCTTTTGGATGGACTCAGAAAAGCAATAGCATGTCTAAGGAGGTATTTCTAACATTGCTTTCAGGTTGAATTTTGCTTTGAATGTGTATTTTGAAAGAAATAACTGTCAAGGATGTTTCAGGTCTCTACAGTTTTAATCAATGGTTGCATAAAAGGTGGGAAAACTGTGTTCATTGGAGGCAAGGATGATTCAGGTCTCTACAGTTTTAATCAATGGTTGCATAAAAGGTGGTATAACTGTGTTGGGGGTTTGTTTTGAATAGGAAAGCTTAAATACTGTATGTATGAGTCATCCTGTACAACGTCAGATAAATCCAGTGTATTTAAATAGGCCTTTTTCTGAAGCCTTTTATTCCAAAATTAGATCCTCCCTAAAAATAGACTCTTGCAGGAAAGAAGGATGCAAGAAATATTTTGGACTCCACCACCTGACACATTTAACATTTATGAAGCTGAAACACTGACTAACACACTTGAAGCAGCACATATTCTCTCACCATTATAAATATATATATGTGTGTGTGTGTGTGTGTGGGGCATCTTTATTTTCCACTGACCTCTCTGTTTCTCTCTCTCTTTCTGCTGTGTCACCATCTGTGTCCCAAAATGACTCCTATCTCGCAAACAGCACCCATCAGTTCCTCCTCCACCCTGCCAAGGCCCGAAACAGCACGGAGCTGGAACGGACGGTGTTGACACCAGTGGGTGTCACACAATGCTGTGGAGATAGATGGAGCTATGATAGTTGGATTTACGTCATCATTATGAAATGACTGATACTGCTGAATAAATGTCCCTCCGTTTTAAATCAAATTGTTGTAAATGACACCGAAATCTATATATTCACATGTAAATCATTGTGCTGAATGCTTAAAATTGGACTGAAATCACATTTGCAACCAATTTTTATTGCTTGACTTACAGAAATTGGCAGGATTTTCATCTCTTGTGTTGAGATGGCAGACTACTGTTTGGCTATAATAGAGCAATGACATTACTGTTTTCTATAAAATATGGTTTAAAATAAAGCAATTTGATTGGCTTTGTGGGGAACAAGACAGAAATCACCTCCATGAAACCAAAAAATATGAAATATGAACTTCTCTCTTCTGGTTTCTGATATGTAAATATATATATGTTATACCAGTATGGACTGTAAACAAATAATGGAAGCAAATAAGAATATCTTAGCAATTGTATCATTCTGTATGCCAAATATTTTTATTCATTAACAGAAATTCTCAAAAACATCACCTAAATTTGCACCTTTCTTCATAGAAGTGAACAACAATAAATTAATAAACCACTATGAAACACTATTCCCTGAAACTTCTGACTATATGAACCAACACGTTATTTATATTGACTCTTTTTCTTTTCTTTTAATTAAGTTTTTATTATCTTTATGTTATTTTTTTAATGTAGTTTTCCATATTTACACATAAAGAAAAGTAAATGTTTATGTAACTTAAAAGTACACATTACAACTAGAAATTAACACTAGGTGGATCTATATAAAGATTTTAAACATGTGGCACAATGTGTTACAGTTTTAATTGCTTTTGGTTTAAGGAGGATTGAACTGAGTGAATGTATTGTTTGATATCATTGATAAATGCAACACAATATGGTTTCTTACCTGTAAATTTAGTTGTTATGTGTTTTTTCTCCATGAGACCAAACAATATATTCTTCAAAATTAAATTAAAACTTCTATGAATAGTTTCTAATGATAAAAGCTCAAATGTTTTGCCAGAATATCTTCACAAATGGACCAACTGCCAAAATAAATGTGAAATAGTTTCATAATAAAAACTACACTTCATATCAATGTCTCTTTTAACTCTCTTTTAGCAGTGTTGAGGAGTGACCATATTTAGGTGAAAGTGTGGAGCTCATAGATATAAAAATGTTTCTTATAATGGAGCTGAACACTATTATTAGCTGCTAGCCCGGTTAGCATGCTCCATTTAAAGTCTACGGTAAAAAGTGAAGCTAATGCTAATTTCCGCTAGCGATAAACAGGCTTAAAATCACTAAAACAGCATGTACTTACCGGAAAAACAGAACATGCGGCTCTTCAGATGCTCTTATAGTACAACCAGATACTGAGCAACCATTTTTAGGTGACCAAAACAAACTTTAATAAAGTTAAAAACTACACTATGAAATAGCAGCAGTGCCTTCACTCTTTGAATTTGACGTGACGCCATCTTGACAGTTACAACGTAGCCACGCCCACAAAAACATACCCTGATTTGGGGTTGAGCATAGCTCAGCGGGTAGCGCACCCGCCCCATGTGTTGAGGCTATAGTCCTCGTTGCAGGCGATCCCGGTTCGAATCCCGTGCCGAGCGATCTTATCCTGCGTGTCATTCCCCCCTCTCTGCCTCCTGTTTCCTGTCTATCTTCACTGTCCTGAATATTAAAGGCAAAAAAGCCCGAAAAAATATACTTAAAAAAAAAAAAAAAAAAAAAAAAAAAAAACATACCCTGATTTATCGACTATTTTTTACTCCAAATTTGAGTATAATTTAAACAATTATCATTATGCTGTATTAAAGAAGACTCTAAACTAGTGATACAGACCATGAAGTCATTAGGAAAGTGTTTATTGAGATAATGAATCAAGTGAGAAGTAGGGTTATTTTCTCATAGACTTCCATACAATCACTTATTTTTGGAGCCAGTGGAGTCCTCTGATGCCCACTAGAGAAAATACAGGTTTAAGACTTCTTACACTTCACTTTTCAGATACCTGCATGTGTAGCAGACAAAAACATATAGGGTGGATCAGGGTAATGGGGGACACTTTTTTGCAATTCTGCAATATATCAACACCTTATATCATTATGAAATCCCTGTGATGTTTCCTTGTAATAGAAGACATTTTTTTGGATATTGTACATATTCTCATGCCAAATTGTTTTAGAATGTGTAGATTTTTTAATGTGGGACACTAGTTTTTAAAGTTGTTGGGTTAAGAAAATAGTAGCCTGTATGTTCACGTGTATTTTAAACAATATAACTTACACAGTACGCATATACCAGTTAGCTTCAAAATAACTGAATAGAAAAAGAGATCAATGCACATTAGTCAATGTCCCATATTACCCTAATCCACCCTAGTTTAATTGCCGTTGGACTTCATTTGTAAACCATTTAAGCTATAATTGACCACCTTAATTGGTCTTTGGTGCCTTTTATCAAAGATATTAATGTTTCATTTGAGCAACAAGGGGAAATCTCTAAGATAGTGTTAATGATAGGATACTTTTGTATGTTGTTTTCTTCCAATTCTTTATTGAAGCTCATTAAAATGTGGGTTTTAAATATAAAGTTTTTCCTCAATATGTGTTTTAACTATGGACAATTGGGTGGGATGATTATGTCTGGATGTACTCCAGGTTTTATGCTGCTGTAAGTGATGTATTTATTGTATTATGTGAGCTTGTGTGTGTGGGTTTGTTTGTATTGGTTATGCAAATGTACAGTACCTTTGGAGACAATACAGTTCAAGTTGAAGAATACATAAAAAATGCATGACTCATACACAAACATACTGTAGATGTAAAGAAAGGACAGGATATGCACTTTTGTTCACCATTTATTGTCTATAGTTACATGCATACTTGCTTACAGTTGGTTTTTAGTGTGCAATACACAGTTTTATTTTGTTTCATTGTCTAGGTTATAGTACCCCAAATGTATTTTTACTTTACAGGCTGCCTTACCAAAAGTCTATACAACATGACTCATTTCTCACATTTTCAACACATAATAAAGTATTTCATACAAGCCAGTAGCCATAGATACACAAGGTATGGTTGTTTTTGAAATCTCTGCATTTGGTGCTGAGATTATATTAGATTTTATCTCCCAAATTTGAGCGGTTGCAGATAAGAATATTGATCATAAATATTTTGACAGGACCAGTGTTTTACCAGCAAATCAAACAAGAACAGAAAGAGTCAGATTTTACAGTCACAGCTTTACATTCGAGGACTCTTTAAAAGGTCACGAAGTTGTTAGGATTCAAGAATGACAGGTACATTTCAGGGCTGAGTATATCTATGGCTCATGCATAACAATAAACCATAAGATTTCAATCAGACCTGGGTCACCTTTTCTGTTTTGTTTGGAAAAACTAGTGAAATCTGACCCAGGTCTATGACAAATCCACATTCTAGCTGTTCATATGTGCTTTTCTGTTGTTTTTTTTTACCTCAATAATAATAGTCTTGCCACATTCCCCTAAATTCTGTGCCAAACAATCAGGGAGGACAATCAGGAACCAATCACTTCCTCAGCTATAGTGTGTTATATATACATAGAAACAATAAAATCACTACTTTTGAGCCCCTATCCATTTCAAAATCTTGAGTTTTTCCAATAAAAACCATAACTGTAAAAGCCCTGGTGTTGTTGAATCTGTGCAACAACTGAACAGTCTCAAATTCTTTACAAACACCTGCTCTCTTCTTAATTTTAGTAGTTTTGGTGATTTGCATGTCAAAAAAAACATCCAAGTGTCTTGGCTAGAATTTGGGCTAAAATTTGATACTTTGATATTTAGACATATACGTTACATGTAACTTGTTTCACAAGCATTTTAATGTCTACAACTTCATTTGAACTAAACATGGAAATGTAGTTCATTTCTTCTTCTTCTTCTTGATATTCACTTTACAATGGATGAAAACATGGATAATGTCAATCTCAGTTTAATATATGTTGAACAGTGTTACTTCATCTTTTAGCGGGATAACAAATGAATGAATGCGGCATAGAAATGCTGTTCAAATACCGTTTCTTTTGTGATTTTTAAGTGGTGCTTTGGCTCGAGAGTAGTTTAAAAAACCAAAACAGTAATCAACCTTTTAACCTGTTTCTCTGACAACAAGCTCAACAGTTTTTATCTGGTATTGTACCTCAATCCTGGCCTTGAAAGTAGAAAATCCTAAAGTAAAATCAAAGTGAACAACTCACTGCAGCACATTTTAAAAAGAAAAACCACATTATAAAAACACTACAGTCCAATCAGCTCATACTGAGGATTAGCCAAACCTATACTGAAAAGAGATAGATAATATATTGTATATTACTGTTGCAAGTCTCTTACACTTATGTATTTATAGTCCAGGGGCTGCGTTCACAAAGCCTCCACAGACAGCAGTGCTGATCCAGGGTCGCTAAGAGTGAGAAAAAGGTCATATGTAGTAGTGGACGTGACCTTTGACCCCTGGCTCAAGGATGACAAGCTTTGTGAGAGCGGCTCCGGTGTGGTTAAAGTGTGGAAAGCGTTTATATACGACCAATACCACAGCACACAGTCACTGGCTGAAATGTTAGGCGTTCAAGTTATGAATGACTAGAAAAGACCAAAAAAGTAAAATGAAAACATACCAAAAGAAAGAATTGGCAGAAGCTCGCTCGTTTTTAATTCTTCAATGCTGTATTATGGAGGCTGTATGATGAGTAATTACTAAACTCTGACAAGGCTGGTGGCGCTTTGTTTCTCCCAGAGAAGCGTAAACCTGGGTGGGTGGCGTCACAGTTTCAGCTTTCAGCGTATCACAAGTTTTTTAAAAGATATGAATTCAAAAACTACACAAGACTTTATGGGAGTTTTGTCCTTCTGCTCACTGTCCTCAAACTTCTCTCTGTGGATACTTTTGTCTGGAGTACTTGCACAAAGAATTAACGTCACTAATCAGACTTAAAAACTTAAAACACATGATTGGAGCCAGCTATCACAAACTAACTGATGAGGTGTCTGACATTGTTAAAATCTTATGTACATCATTAATGATTGTCAAGTGAGCAGGAAAAGAAGCCTCTATTCTGAATTTTAGAAACACAAATTTAACATATGTAGCCAAAAAACCTACAGATGCGTCCTTTTAAACAACTTTAGAGAAGAGCATTACCTAGAATATGAAGATTTCCAGCAAACCAAACTTTGGCATTGCTTTATAAAAAATATGTGGCTTGTAATTTAATACTTAAAATAGAATCCCAATCATTATAATAAAGTCAAAATCCATTGCAAATCAGAGCTAAATTGTTCACCTTTGGTTTTCACGCTAGAGATCTACTATTTTCACAATGACCATTAAAATCGAGCAAATTAACGACGCAGTTAGCCAACATGCTACACAGAGTTCATTTAGGGTTTGATTCTATTGTAAACTTGGTAAACTTCAGTATTTTTCAACCTGGAACCTGTTTCCCCATATTTTTGTGTCTAAGTCACTAATGGGGACAACAGCTTTTGAAACTGGTCCAGTATTGAGCAAAAGTGCTTCAACTGGAAGCCGCTGAATGGGCTCCAATGTAATCTGAAGGGGCAATTGCACCATGTCAATGTACGTCCACTAAAAGTGTTTGTAATTTGGCACTGACAGGCTCAGATTATTATTATAAGGGTCTGAAAACATTATGTAAAGAACCATAAAAAGAAATAAGGTTTTTTTTCTTTACCTTTAGCTTGATCCAGTCTGTTTGTTATTGCTTCTCACCAAATCTCGCTCAAGAAGAAGTCTTGTTCTAAAACCTTGCGAGAGTTGAGTTGTTGTTCGATATCAGCTGAATATTCAGTTATGACAGAGTTGGAGAGAGGTGTGCTGGGAGGACATTTGTTGTTCTGGAGTACAGGAAGTGTAGTTTAGTGTTCTCTAAAAGATGTTCAAAGTCATGGCAACATATTCAGCTATGACTGACTTTAACTAAAAATGAGACTCATGACTAAATATTTTGTCATGCATTTGAAAATCTTTCAGATAACACTAAACTACGCTTTCTGCACTCCAACACAACAACCTACTGCCTACACTCCTCTTTCCATCTCTGTCATGGCTGAATATTTTAGCTGATATCGACAACAACTCAACTCTCACAAGATTCTACAATGAGACTTCTCCTTGAGCGAGACTTGGTTAGACCCAATAACAAACAGACCAGATCAAGCTAAAGGTAAAGAATAACTTTTTATTCCTCTGTATGTTTCTTTCCATAATATTTTTAGACACTTAAAGCCACAATATGAGCCTGTCAATGGCAAAAAAATAATCACTTTAAATGGACGTACATTGCCAGGGTGCTATTGCCCCATTGGATTTCATTGGAGCCCGTTTTGTGGCTGCTGGATGAAGCGCTCTAACTCAATAATGGACCAATTTAAACACTTTTCATCCCCATTAGTCACTTAGATCCAAAAAGTTGAGAAAATAGGTTCCAGATTGAAAAATACTGAAGTTTCCCTTTAAGGTGACCCAATGGGCAAAACTCCCAAAAAGCTAAGTGTAGTCTTTCAAAGATCAGGTGCACTTGTTTCTTTAACAGGCACGACCCGGCAGAGCGGAGAGAAATCCTCTGTGGAGCTTTTTTTGTTTTCCCTGATTTTCCTGACTTGTTTTCATAAATTCTTTCTCACCATTTGGCAGATAAATTAAGATTGCACTATAATTAGTTTTTCTTGTGCTATACCATGTGTTTTGTAAACACATTACCCCCCCTATACCACCACCACTGTACTTAGTAGGAGGGGGGCCCACCTACCTACAGTTTGAGAGCCTGTAATATTGCTCACAAATACCACTCAATAGATGTAGGGAGGGAGTGAGGGAGGAGTTGGCGCGTTTGTTTTTCCACCGCAGAGTGTTAAAAATGAGCGGACGGGGGCGGCAGGGTGTTGAAATGGTGTGAATATGTGTGTGTGTGTTTGTATGTGTGTGTGTGCCTATTGCGGCAAAACACCCTGGGTGGATAGACACACATCTCTAGGGTTTCAGATCGAGAATAGGCGTCGTCAGGGGCAACCAAACAAGCTGAAATTACCGACCTGTTGCTGCAAGAAGTGCTTGAATGTTCAGAGAGGCTGCAACAGGGGCTCTGCAGTACGTGAATGTATGTATGTATGCATGACTCAAATTTATAGTTTTTTATTACAATGTTAATGGCGAATATTAAAACTAACCAAAACCCCCTTTCATTTCCACCTCAATGCCACCACAATGTCCCGCCCCTCCCACTACCTCCCCAACATCACCATCAACACCACCACCACCACCACCACCCACCGAGCCCCATTTTTTTTTTTAGTCAGACCACTCGTTCTCGTCGAGCTCGGAGTCGTCGTCTGACTCGCTGTACTCCACGGCGATGCGGCGCGACAGGATGGTGGCCACGTCATTGCCGACGGGCTCCCTCTTCGCCTCCTGCTCCCTCTGCTCCTGCACCTTCCTCAGCTGGATACCTGTTGGGGGAAGAAGGGAGGATACAGGGGGCAAAGGTCAGCATTGTTTATTGGGGCAGGGGGTTGACATCTTTGAGATTTCTTTCAATTAAGACTAAAACTGGTTTATAGAGCATTTTTACAGATGTATGTGAAGGCTTGAAGTTAATACTCATCTGGCAATAGTTAATATTTAGTGGAATGTAAATTAGCCTTTTCCTTACATTGTTATAAAGAGTCATGTTAAAGATTTGATGTAATGTTTTAAAAAGGTGTGTGGTTTTGTTGGAATGGGTCAACTGATGATCACATGCAGCCTTTTTTTGTAAGCAAAAGTCTTAAAAAGGTACAATTGGTGACTCTCAAGATACTTTATCACCTTTTATTTTAATTTAAAAGTCGCATAAACTCACTTTAAAAGGTCCAGTCTGCATAATTTATTCAAAGTATGTTTTAATTGGTGTTTAATCATCTAAAAAAAATAATAATTGTGTTTTCCACCATATTTTTTTTACAGTGGAGTGGAGTCAGTTGGCTGCAATCTGCAAACTCACCACTAGATGTCACTAAATCCCACACAATGGTCCTTTAACGTGACAAAATCTAAATTCTCCAATTCAAAATAACATAATAATTATAATATAAATCCATATTTAAAGCTCTTTTCAGACATGTAAATCATAACAAAGCCTGCATCATATATCAGCTGTGTTTGATCAATGTTCCTTACAGTTTATTACAGACATTAGTAGTAGTAGTAGCTTTATTGTCATTTTATTGAGGGGAAGACAACAATATAACAAATTTAAATAGCACTCCCTGAGGCATAAAAACATTTAAGACTCATTAAAAACAATTTAGGACATAAATAAAGGGCAATAAAGTGCAATATCTAATATAAAAAGGACACTTAAGGGAAAAAGAGCCACAGTTATTGCGCAATATTTGCCACATAGTGTGAAACAGGGGTGTCAAGATACGGCCCGCCGAGGGGTGCGGTCCGGCCCACTTGCCATCCTGTGTTCTTTTCCTTCCTTCCATCTGTCCTTCCTTCCTACCTTCCTTTTTTTCCTTTCTTCGTTTGTTCCTTCCTTTCTTCCTTCTGTCCTTCCTCCCTCCCTTCTTTCCTTTTTTCCTTCCTTCCTTCCTCCCTTCCGTCTGTCTGTTGTCCTTTACTGTCTCTCTTCCCTACCTTTCATCCCTCCTTCCTTTTGCCTGTCTTTCCTTCCTTCCCTTCTCATTTCCTTCCATCCTTCCTTCCTCCTTTTCTGCCTGCCTTCCTTCCTTCCTTCCTTCCTTCCTCCCTTCCTTTTGCCTGTCTTTTCTTCCTTCCTTCCTTCCTTCCGTCCTTCCTTCCTTCCGTCTGTCTTTCCTACCTTTCTTCCTCCCTTCCTTTTGCCTGTCATTCCTTCCTTCCCTTCTCATTTCCTTCCATCCTTCCTTCCTCCCTTCCTTCCTTCCATCTTTCCCTCTATCTTTTTAATGATCCGGCCCACATGAGATCAAATTGGTCTGTATGTGGCCCTTGAATGAAAATGAGTTTGACACCTCTGGTATGAATTTAGGAGCTGTGGTGTCGTTAAAATATAAAGGAGGACTTTTATTCTTTTACAGGAAGCATCAGTGACTTATTCTGCCGTTGAGACCTTTAATTAATGGCAACCAGTGAATCATAACTTTAATGATCATTTAAAGTAATTTTATAATATATGACAGTGAACAAGCATAGAATGAGAAGACATTTGAAGATTTGAAGGTCTGATTATTACTTTTGATATTTTAATTTATATTTCCTGTGTTTTGTCAAGTCATTTCAGTTTTAGTCACAACAGCAGTCATCTCAGGGCGATTCTCACACAGAGCAGGTCGAGACCGTCGTTGTTAATTCACAGGGACTCGACTTTCATTCCCACATGAGCACAAGAACTTGGCAGCAGCAGCAATAAAACTCCTTTAACAGGAATAAAAACCTCGAGCAGCACCGGGGCTTCTGGGTGAGCCACCATCTGCCTTTGTGTTTTAATAAAAGCAATTTTTTATTCTTTCTGTGCATTGGAAATGATAATGAAGTGGGACATTTATTACATTTATTACAGTGCCGTTAATAAAGGGAACAAGTCGAGCATTTAATCTCTCTATCTCTGCATATTTAACCTTGTGATGCTGCAGCCTTTATATTAATCTTTTGGGAGTTTTTGAAAGTCTTAAAGAAATAGTGCTACAGTACACACTAGTATTATATTAAGGATTTTTAACTATTATATTCGGGATTATATAAAAAATAATTCATATTCTGACCCTTCACACTCATAATTTGCCTCTAAACCAAATTTCTGAAGTATAAATCCATCATAAAAACCAAAAAAATCAGTCACAGATCAATGAAAATGTTCATATATTTCCATTTTTTAATATTCTGGGTCACTTTAAGAGAAGTCAAAAAGAAAAGAAAAGGGGTTAAGTGTGTTTTTACTGCTTTGAAATGTTAAATTGGGTCAAATTAAACCCTGGACAGTGTGTGATGCTGCAGCCTTAATATTAATTTTACAGAATTCAATTCATTTTTGGCCTGTTTTGATAGTTTTGCAGGAATATTACTACATTCTAGTATATATATTAAGTCATATTGAGGATTTTTAACTGTTATATTCTGGATTATATCAAAATATTAAAGCTTTTACCTTTTAACCCTCACATGCAGTTCATATTCTCATCTTTCACCCTCATAATTTGCCTCTAAACCAAATTTCTGAATCATAAATCCTTCATAAAGACCTCATCAGTCATAGATCAATGTGTGATTGATCCTTAATGAAGCTTTCAGAGAGCAAAGAGAGTCGATTACGTAGATTTTATGGTTTTTGTTTACAGAGAAAACCAAATATGGAGCAACCACTCTACATTAGTGTTTATCAGCAGCTCAGAAATGTTGGAATATTCCCATTTTTTAATAGTCTGGGTCACTTTAAGAGAAGTCAAAAGGTGGAAAAAAGGAGTTAAGTGTGTTTTTACTGCTTTGAAATGTTAAATTGGGTCAAATTCAACCCTGGACAGTATGTGATGCTGCAGCCTTAACATTAATTTTACAGAATTTGCAGGACTATTACTACACACTAGTATATAGATTAAGTTATTAATGAGGATTTTTGACTATTATATTCAATATTATGTACAAATATTAAAGCTTTTACCTTTTAACCCTCACATGGAGTTCATATTCTGACCCTTCACCCTCATAATTTGCCTCTAAACCAAATTTCTAAGGATTTTTAACTGTTATATTCAGGATTATGTACAAATATTGAAGCTTTTACCTTTTTAAAACTCTCTCTAACACTCTTACCTCTACGTATGGCAGCCAGCAGGTCTGAGCGGGCGTCGCTCATCGGTATCATCCCCAGCATGGTGGACTTCCTCGCCTGAGGCTGAGCATCCACAGCCGCCTGGCCGACGGCGGCGTGCGGCGGGGACGGGTGGGCCGGATGACCCACGGAGCCTCCGGGCGGTGGGGGAGGGGGAGCGGCCGGAGGGGCGCCCGATGGAGGGTGGGAGGGAGAGGGCACGTAGTTGGCCGGGGGAGGAGGAGGGGAGGGGGAGTAGGGACGGGACAGAGTGGAGGAGGTGGGGGGGACAGCGGAGGCGGCGCCGGGGGGCGGGGCTGTGGTGGAGTCGAAGGCGGTCTGAGCGGAGGGGATGGTTGGGGGAGGAGGGGGAGGGGCAGGGGGGATGTAGTACTCTGGGATGGTGGAGGGTTGGCTGTTGATGCAAGAGAAGAAGAAGAAGAGAAGAAGAGAAGAAGAAATTAGAGTTAAAGTAGATTTTACTGTCAATGATGGTGGAAAATTGTCTTTGGCTCATCAATAACAGACCGACAGTATACAGGAATTATATAAACACCATAGAATTTTAGTTTTAAGTAGTTTATTTAGTTTAATTTGATAAACTATCATCCTTTAAATAGTTTGAGCTGCTCCCAAATCATTATTTCATGCTCTCTTGAAAGTTTTCTTTTTCTTTTAATTGTTTTTTCTGTTTATGATCTTGGTTTTAATGTTTCCATTTTTTACTGTTTAATATTTAGTTTTTATGTAAAGCCCCTATGTATTAAATGTGCTATATAAATAAAAGCTGCCTTGCCTTTAAAGCTTAAACCTGGCTCCATCTACAGGTTAAAAAAAACCCAAAAACATTCACCTACCAGCACTTCTAAAGCTCATTATTTAACACTATGTCTCATTTTTTAATCTGTACAAGAAGCCAAATGGTCAAAACAACAACTTTTAGCTTTAGAGGTGCTGATAGATGGACTATATTTTTTTACTTTAAGACAGAACCAGACTTACTGTTTCTCTTTGTTTTCAGTTTTCATGCTGAGCTAAGCAAAGCATCTCCTGCCTGAAGCTTCATATTTAATGGACAGATGTGAGAGTGGTGTTTCATCGAGCTCTCAGTGAAAGCAAATAAACATATTCCCCCAAAATGTCCAAATATTCCTTTAAGGACAGAGACGATGGAAAGATTTCAGGTGGAAGAATTAGCAATAAAATGACGTTTCCTGCTCGTTATTTATTAGTTTTACTTGTTTTTTGTTTGTTTGTCTTTACTAATTCGTATTACTACTACTTATCCTTCTACTACTGTTTATATATTTGTTTCTAATAGATGTCTTTTATTCTGTTCACTGGCTTGAACTCTTTAAAAAAACGTGTCTAACATCATTGGTTTCAATAGACGTCGAGAAAATGTCACGGACACACATTTTTTTCAAAGGTGACAATATTTCATTTTAACATTTAAAGCAGCTGTTGGTTGACATTCGCTAAGCCTTTTATGGATTAAATATCATGTTTGACATTTTAGTCGTTTAATCAGAGCTTCTTTTGGAGCAAGACGGGGTTCAGTATCTTCAGATCTCATCAGATGATATAATAACTGGGATTATTCCACATTAAATGGTAATGGGAATCAACATTAAACCAGGCAGGGAGTTCTGGTCCTCTGAAAAGAAGCCAATGCGGAAGTAACTTAGAGCTGCATTCTATCAAAAGGCCACCAGGGGGCGACCGTCTCTATACAAGTCAATGGAGAATTCACCAACTTCTCACTTGATTTCTTTTTTTTTTTTTTTTTTTTTTTTAAGTATATTTTTTCGGGCTTTTTTGCCTTTAATGTTCAGGACAGTGAAGATAGACAGGAAACAGGAGGCAGAGAGAGGGGGAATGACACGCAGGATAAGATCGCTCGGCACGGGATTCGAACCGGGATCGCCTGCAACGAGGACTATAGCCTCAACACATGGGGCGGGTGCGCTACCCGCTGAGCTATGCTCAACCCCCTCACTTGATTTCTAACCTCAGTAAACGTTTTCAAAATGTGTTTATGGTCTCAATCGCTAGTTTAAAGCCTTCTTCAATGCAGTATGATGTTCATTTGGGACATTTTGGCCTCCCTGATTTTATATGTGACGATAAAGCAGGGTATGCATTAGGGCGTGGCTACGTCCTGATTGACAGGTTGATTGACCAATGTCCTCGAGATCCAGCCCTCGCAACCATAGCAACCTCCCCGCTCCACCCATGGCCCCGCCTCATGCCCATAAAAGTAGAATCCGTGTTTTTATTTTTCCCAGCATGCACCTGAAATTTTCAAGATGGAGCTGCCTAGATTCGAAACTATTGGCTTCCGAGCAGCAGTCCACAAACCAATGGTTGACGTCACGGATGTTACGTCCATTTCTTTTACAAATACAAATCAACACATTAAACGTACCCATGCCCGGCCCGGTAGTCCTTAACCGACTGCTGCCTCGGCCCGTTAACCGTTGGATCTCCTCCGGGTTGGACTCCGTGTCCTGATGGGGTTCGGCCCAGAGAGGCTGCATGTCGCCCCGCCGCTGCCGCCCCCGCTGGTCCAGGCGGCTGGTTGGCTGGCCTGAGGCCCCGGTCCAGCGACTGGGTCTGGGCCGCGGCGCTGAGGAGGTCCCTGGCGTGCGGGTCGGTAGGTTGGGCTGCGCTGGGTGGCTGGGTGGAGGGGTGGTTGGGGCTGGCTGGGTAGGAGTCCGACGCCATTGACCTAAAGGAGGGAATATGAGGGGGCGATCAGTTAAAAGGTGGATTATAGGGCTTTATTAAATATCACAAAAAATGTTTGACCGAATACCTTGACGATAATATTGTCAAAATATTGATATTAAGGTGTTTGGTCAAAAAATATTGTGATATTTAAGGGATGACTATTGGTGTGTTCACAAAATATGAGATTAGTGATCATCAATAATGTAGAAATAATGACTAAGTGGATAAAGGCAGATTATAGAACGGCCTGTTAAGCTCAGAGAATTACATTTTTACTGTAATACAGCCTTTAAAAAGCAGGAAAACACACTTATTATTCCATATATTGATATTTTGATATTCAAAATCTAAGACAATATCTATAAACAATCAAGATATCAATTTAATATTGATTTATTGCCCAGCTCTAGTGGATTATGAAGGTTTACAGATAGTAGAGATCAATCATCATGTTGAAATCCTGCAGTAAACCCCTGATTCTCATCATTTTGGGCATTTGGGCAAAATATAGAAACATAAAAAATGGGGTACACTGACAACAAAGCTGGAAAACAACAGCAAACCAAATATAACTCCTAAAAATCAGAGTTAGTATGAACTTTCTTCCACTGCAGTATATATTCTGCTTCTGTATTCAGAGCTGAATCCCGCTCTGCTGCCGCAGTGATCCAATGTCCCCTCACAGTCTGATCTCATCTCTTCTTATAGAGAGGTGTGGATGTGCTACTACTGTGAATGTAATATAATATAAAATGATATAAAACTACCTGCTGTGAACTGCTTTCTCCACCAGAGGGCAGCACAGACCACAAACTGAACACAGGCTCAGCTCAAGTCTCTTATCTCAGCTTTCAGATTTGTTGATAAATGTGATTAATTGGGACTGTGAGCGGTTACGTTCATGCAGCCCAGCAGCACATGCACAGATCATATTACAGTGTGGTGTAGTACTATTATTAATTAGGGCTGGGCATCGATACTCAATATGTCGTCCTCCCGGGTCAAATTGACCCATCTCTCTTTTGACTGTTCCTTCTTTCCTTCCTTCCTTCCTCTTTCTTTACTTTTTCCTTCGTTCTTCCCCTCCTTCCCTCTTTCTTTGCTCCATCCTCCTTTCATACTTCTATCTATCCTTCTTTTCCTTCTTTCCTTCTGTCCTTCCTTGCATCTATCCTTCTTTTCCTTCCTTCCATCTGTCCTTCCTCCCTTCTTTCTGTCCTTCTTTTCCTTCCTTCTTTCTTTCTTTCTGTCCTTCTTCCCTTCCTTCTTTCTTTCTGTCCTTCTTTCCTTCCTTCCTCCCTTCTTTCTTTCTTTCTGTCCTTCTTTCCTTCCTTCCTTCCATCTAGCCTTCTTTTCCTTCCGTCCTTCCTTCCTTTCTTCTGTCCTTCTTTTCCTTCCTTCCTTCTCTCCTTACTTCCTTCCCCTTTTCCTCCCTCCTTTCTTCCTTCCTTCCTCCTTTCCTTCCTCCCTTCCTTCTCTCCTTACTGCCTTCCTCTTTTCCTCTCTCCCTCCTTACTCCTTTACTTCCTCATTCCTTCCTTCCTTCTTTCCTCCCTTCCTTCCTTCCTTCCTTCCACAGTCCTTCCTTGACTTGAGGACAACAGGAGGGTTAAACATACAGGAAGTCAGAGTTTGGCTAATACTGGTTATGAATGTATGTCAATGTAATGTCCTCTGTGTGTGTGTGTGTGTGTGTGTGTGTGTGTGTGTGTGTGTGTGTGCGTGTGTGTACCTGCTATCAGGAGACAGGGAGCCCTCTGAGGACATGCCGTGATACGGGGAGGGGGTGAGCCTGGCGTCCGGTCTGAACTCTTTGTCGTAGGCCAGGACGTTCCACTCCTGACGTCGGTTACGAGCCTTACGCACCTTCAGGGTAAAAAAACAGCAGTTATAAAAACTCTAATAAAACCTGTACCTGGTGTTTATATTTGGAGTACACCTGTTGGAAACGGTCTTACACAACTTTAACACAACTTTACATCTCTAACAGCCAATTAAGGACAGTGTTAATAGACTCAGGTTTTTAATCTACTCTTACTAAATATGGATTTGGAGTATTTAACAGTTCTTCATACTGGTAATGTATAGCAATCTCTTGTTTAACCCTCCTGTTGTCCTTGAGTGAAGGAAGGAAGGGAGGAAGAAGGAAGGAGGGAGGAAGGAAGGGAGGGAGCGAGGGAGGGAGGAAGGAAGGAAGGAAGGAAGGAAGGGAGGAAGGAAGGAAGGGAGGAAGGAAAGGAGGGAGGAAGGAAATGAAGGACAGAAGGATTCCTCCCTCTTCCCTTCTTTCTCCCTTCCTTCCTTCCTTCCTCCTTCACATCCTTCTTCCTCCCTCCTTTCCTTCCTTCCTTCCTTCCTCCCTCCCTTCCTCCCTCACTTATTTCCTTCCTTCCTTCCTTCCTTCCTCCGTCCAACCTTCCTTCTGTCTTTCCTTCCTTCCTTCTTTCCTTCCTCTGTCCTTCCTCCCTCTTTTCCTCCCTCCTTCCTTCTTTCCTCTGTCCTTCCTCCCTTCCTCCCTCCTTTGATGACTTTGCTAAGTCAGAAATTGGCGGCACTATGCTTTCTCTTTTGTTCGGTATGCATTTTTAATTTCTCTTAGATATTTGGAATTATATTATCTGCCATCTGGTTTTTACACTGATTGGTGTAGTTTTGCTTTTTCACCACTAGGTGACACAAAATAGCGTGTTTGAACGAGATGGTTGGTTTATATTAAAAATATTCCTTCTTTCCATCCTTCCCTCTTTTTCTTCCTTCCTCCCTTCCTTCTTTCTCCCTTCTGCCCTCCTTTCCTTTCTCCCTTCCTTCCTCCCTCCCTCCTTTCTTTCCTTCATTCCTTCCTTCTTCCTCCCTTCCTTCCTTCCTTCTTTCCTTTGTCCTTCCTCCCTCCTTCCTTCCCTCTGTTTCTTCCTTCCTTTCTTCCTCCCTTCCTTCTTTCCTTTGTTCTTCTTCCCTCTTTCCTTCTTTCCTTCCTTCCTCCTTTCCTTTCTTCCTTCCTTCCTCCCTTTCTTCCTTCCTTCCTTCTTTCCTTTGTCCTTCCACCCTTCCTCCCTCCTTTCCTCCCTCCGTCCTTCCTTCCTTCCTTCCTTCCTTCCTTCCTTCCTTCCTTGACTCGAGGACAACAGGAAGATTAAAAAAGCATTGGGTTGACATTATTAAATATATTAAATAATCTTAAATAAATCCCGACAGACCTTCTTGACCTCTCGTCCCGGATCCTCGACCTGCTTCTGCTGCTCCTGCAAGAGAAACGAAGACGGACGAGATCGACAGGAAGAGGAGCGGAGAGAAACTTCAGTCATTCATTATTCATTTCACAGGTGCAGAAAGGGAAAAAGAAAACACGACGACCCCCTCCCCAAAAATCACCAGCTCCTTCACCATGTGGGGGGGAGGAGGGGGGAGTAAAGTCACACACACACACACACACACACACACACACACACACACACACACACACAATAGTCTACTCATCACAAACACTAGTAAACGATGGACAAGAGAACCAAAAACAAACACAGACGGTTAGAGGGAGGGTGAGGTGGCAAGCGAACGCAACGTGGAACACACGGACACAAACAGGAGGGGAGTGTGTTAGTGTGTGTGTGTGTGTGTGTGTAAGGTGTGTATTTGTGTGTATGTCTTTTAATACAACCAGCAATTTGTTGAATATGTGTCTATATTGATTTTTCTGTCTGCTTACCTGTGTCCAAAGGTGTGAAAGGTGTGTGTGTAATGTGTGTATTTGTGTGTGTGTGTGTCTGTGTATTTGTGTGTGTGTGTGTGTGTGTGTGTGTGTGTGTGTGTGTGTGTGTGTGTGTGAATGTCTTTTAACTTTACTGAAATACAACCACTAATTTGTCTGTCTTTCTCTGTCTTACTGTCTGTCTTAGCTGTGTCCAAAGGTGTGAAAGGTATGTGTGTGAGTGTTTGTGTGTGTGTGTATGTGTGTGTATTTGTGTGTATGTGTGTGTGTGTCTTTTAATGTTATTGCAATACAACCACTAATTTGTTGAATATTTGTTTTCTCTGTCTGCTTACCTGTATCCAAAGGTGTGAGGTATGTGTGTGTGTGGTATACAGAGGTTAATTGGGGGGAGGAGGAGGAGGAGGAGGAGGAGGGGAGGAAGGTGGGGGGGGTGGAGGGGCAGGATAGGGCAGATTAGGGGTCGGGGTTGTCTTACAGAGATGGACAGGGGGCTCCTGGGTGGGGCCTGTCTGGAGTGGGGCCTGTCAGGGTGGGCCGGACAGCCCTATGGAAACATGGGAGAAAGACAAGCTGGTGCGTTAGACTGAGCAGAGGAGGAGGAAGTGGAGGAGGAAGAGGAAGAGGAAGAGGAGGGGGGGGGGGGTGTTTTTGGAAAGCCAAGTGACTCTACTATATATTGATAAATTAGAGAAAGCAGTGAGGAAGAAGAAGAGTATGAGTCATCCTCCTGCGGCTGAGAGTCAAACCTGTCGTTATTTAAAATCTCTTTTATTTCTAAACACACACAAAGGAAAAAAAGACGGGAGGGGTTGGAGTTCAATTTAAGGCCGAAGGGAAGGGAACAGAAAAAAAGACGGGAGGGGTTGGAGTTCAATTTAAAGTCGAAGGGAGGGGAACAGAAAAAGAAAAAAACAATGTGAGCAGCTTTAAAATTGAACAGAAATATTAACAGCGAAACACAAACAGCAGCAGTTGGTCGTTCAGGGGGATTTGAGAGGAGGAGGAGGGGGTGTTGGGTTTTTTTTTTTTTTTTTGTTGAGTCAGCGCATTTTAACATCAGAGGGGGAAAACGCTCTGATGTAGTTTATTATGTGAGACAATTACGTTGATTTAAGTGAACATTTAGAGGAGAATTACACAGAATTAAATGGAAAAGACAAAACTGTAAATAAAGTTTTCTCAATAGGATTCATAATACCCATTTTTACATCTGAGATCAGTAACTTTTTTTCTTTTAATCTGAAATTCGATGAACTTAACATACAAAGAAAGAAATAAATTCGGCAAATACTCATCCAAAATGTCAAAAATATTAAGTCTTCTCCTGTCTTATGAAATATTGGACAATTATATATTGTTTTTTTTCCTCATAAAAACTAAAAATATAACTGCTTTCTGAAAGCTTAATTAACCTTCCTGGTCAAACTGACGCCGTCTGTTTTGACTGTTCCTTCTTTCTTCCTTTCCTTCCTTCTTTCTTTCCTTCCTCTTTTACTTCCTTCCTCCCTCTTTTCCTCCATTCCTCCCTCCTTACTCCTTTCTTTATTTCCTTCCTTCCTCCCGCCCTTCCTCCCTCCTTCCATCCTTCCTTCCGTCCTTCCTCCTTCCTTCCTTCCTCTTTTCCACCATCCCTTATTCCTCTCCTTCCTTCCTTCCTCCCTTCCTTCCTCCTTCCCTCCTTCCGTCCTCTTTTCCTCCATCCCTCCCTCCTTACTCCTTCCTTTATTTCCTTCCTTCCGTCGTTCTTCCCTCCCTTCCTCCTCCTTTCATTCTTTCCTTCCTTCCTTCCTTCTTTTCTCCCTTCCTTCCTTGAATCGAGGACAACAGGAGGGTTGCCTCAGAAATACTTACTTTATATCTTTCTATTAAAGAATATGAAATTGCTATTTTGAGAAGTATAAAAGAAACACTACATATATAAAACTACATATATTATTATCAGTATAAAACAATCATCTTTGGCAGATGAAGATCTAAATGTCATTTTAAAGGACTTCTTGTCTCTGTTGGCTCAGAAAAGTTCAGATTGATCATTCACGGCTCGTTTCATTGATGCGACTGTGACTCAACACACAAAATGTTTTCTCCCTTCGGCCATCATCATCATCATTATTATTATTATTGTCTCTGGATAATGAGCCGACCGACCGACCGACCGACCGCCCGCTGCTGCTGCTGCTGTTGTATCAATAACCAATTACACAGCAAAGCAAAGCTAAATGGAGAGTACAGTAAGATATACAGGCTGAAAGCAGGAAATGAGGAAACAGCAGAAAATGAAAAAAATAGACACAACTCGGCTGGAGGAAAAAACTGATTAGATGATTTTTTTTTTCTTCTTCTCTTTTCTCCGTCACACCACCAGGACACACATTCACACACTTTACACACCACTAAGACACACAGTCGTACCTTCTGCCGCCTCTTCTCTTTACGTTTGTCCTCGGTGGCCTGCAGCATCTTCTCCTTCCACAGGTTAAAGAAGTACGACGGGTCAGTGTAGAACTTCAGAGCGTCCTTCTTGTCGTCCCTGAGAGGAAGAAGAAGATAAAATAAGGTCCAATGACCAAGTGTCCTATTGGTGTAACCAGTATTTTTTCATTAAAATCTGATTATACTGTATATACAGGAAAATGGTTGTTTTAACCTTCCTGTCGTCCTCCCGGGTCAAATTGACCCCATCTCTTTTGACTGTTTCTTCTTTCTTTCTTTCCTTCCTTCCTTCCTTCCTTCCTTCTCTCCTTCCTTTCTTCCTTCCTTCCTTCCTCTTTTCCTCCATCCCTCCTTCCTTACTCCTTTCTTTATTTCCTTCCTTCCTTCTGTCCTTCCTTCCTCCTTCCATCCCTCCTTCCTGTTTTCCTCCATCCCTCCCTCCTTACTCCTTTCCTTCCTTCCTTCCTTCCTACTTCCATCCTTCCTTCCTCTTTTCCTCCATCCCTCCCTCCTTACTCCTTTCTTTATTTCCTTCCTTCCTTCCTCATTCCTTTCTTCTTCCCTCCCTTCCTCATTCCTTCCTTCTTCCCTCCCTTCCTCCTCCCTTCCTTCTTTCCTTCCTTCCCTCCCTCCCTTCCTCCTTCCCTCCCTTCCTTCTTTCCTTCCTTCCTTCTTCCCTCCCTCCCTTCCTTCCTCCTTTCCTTCCATCTCACATTGGATTTAAGATCTGTGCAAATTGTGTAAACCTTTAAAAAACATCTCAACACCATTTTCTCCAGACTTTCCTTTGTGTCATTTTTCTATACAGTATATTTCTTTTACAGTTTTATATCAGTATGCATCTTTGCTTTATCTCCTATGTGAATCACTCGTCATCGTCTCTCCTCTTCCTTTTACTGACCTGTAGGGGCTGAGGATGTTGAGCGGTGGAGGTTTGTCACAGCGATGGTACATCTCCACCACGGGGTTCGGCACCGACGTCCTCGACACCACCTGCTGGTCCTGGATGGTACTGCTCTTAAACGCCTTCCTCATGTTGATATCCTGCAGGGAGACTGAAGGAGGAGGAAGAAGAAGGTACGTTAGAGGAGGATTTTTAAATGAGGATGCATCACTAGAACATAATATTGTGACAGTAAACTACTAGAAAGAAAGAAAACAGACTAAATTATTCACTGTGTGCAACAAAATCCCCCAAAAACAACAGTTGGAAAGACAGGAACAGTAAAACCATTTTAAATAATATATTATAAGATATAACTTTCCTATAATAAACCATCTACGGTTACCCTGGTGTCAAACTCATTTTCAATCAAGGAAGGGAGGAGGGAAGGCAGGAAGGAAGGAAGGACAGATGGAAGGAAATAAGGAAGGAAGGACAGGTGGAAGGGAAGAAGGAAGGAAGGATGGACAGGTGGAAGGGAAGAAGGAAGGAAGGGAAAGAAGGAAGGAAGGACAGGTGGAAGGGAAGAAGGAAGGAAGGACAGGTGGAAGGGAAGAAGGAAGGAAGGGAAAGAAGGAAGGAAGGACAGGTGGAAGGAAAGAAGGAAGGAAGGGAAAGAAGGAAGGAAGGACAGGTGGAAGGAAAGAAGGAAGGAAGAAAAAGAAGACATGAAAGAAGGAAGGAAGGAAGGAAGGAAGGAAAGATGGAAGGCAGGAAGGAAGGACAGGTGGAAGGAAAGAAGACAGAATGTGTTAATAATGTAAAAAAAAGAAGATTAATAGATTGTATCACTCCTTTTTTATTTTTCCTTATAGCATTAGGGTGTAATATGTGTGTTGCCATGGAGACGGCTTAGCCCTGTCCTCTATTAATCAGTAAGGATACAGATATTAAACTTAGTAAATTAAAGAGAAAAGATTGAGAGCAGATATTTATTTAACAAACTGTTCTCTCTACAGCAGATTATATTTTTTAGAGCTTCAGCGTCTCAGTGTCACTCTCTTCGTTTTCTTCGTTTGAACCTGAGATATTTTTGTGGTTTATGAGGGTTTTTATTTTGCTGAGAGGCCGTCTGGGAATGTTGCTTAGCGAGGCAGAAGAGAGGAAGAGGATCATGAAACACTACGAGGCTCAAATATGAAGCTCAACATTCACACTGGATTTTAGAAGCTGCTGCAACAATCGGTCAGAATCAAACTGTTTTAGTCTTTTTTAAAGTAGAAAACGCTAAATATTATAATATTTGCTGGTTTCAGCTTCTGAAATGTGTTAATTTGATGGGTTTTAACTGATTATCTTTGGATTTTTGACTGTTGGGGCGGAGTAATGAGGATTTTCGTCATAATATATGCAATAAAAAGGAGGGAAAAATGGAAAAAAGAAGGTAAAATCATGGGTTAGGGTTAGGGTTACACACACACACACACACACACACACACACACACACACACACACACACACACACACACACACACAGGAGGTGATAATAGGACAGCAGGGACAGATTAGCTTTAGAGAGCTTGCTGCATCAGATTAAAGGACCATTTCACCCATTTTTTTTCCGAATTAGGGAATTAGTGTTAAAAAAAAAGAGAGCAGTTGTTCTCAGTGTCTCTCTGGGGGGGCAGCTGTGAAAATTATTTAAATCGTACAGTGATGTAGTTGAAGGGTAGAGGGGTGGGGATGAGTGAGGGAAGACCTACACGCTATTTCAGATTTGATTTCTAGTCTCTTTCCTCTAGATGCTGCCCAAAAAACATAAAAACATAAAACCTTGTTCTCTAAAAAATGTAGCCCCTCGCTCCAGAATGATGTAGATGAACGAAATTCAGTACACATATGTATCATGTAAAGACGCACAACAAAGTCTCTTGGACCCATAACCTAAATCCAACAGGAAGTCGGCCATATTGATTCAAATTTTCGATTTTGCCGCCATTTTCGCGATTTCCACTTATCGTACTTTAACGAACTCCTCCTAGAGATTTAATCCGACCAGCTTCAAATTCACTCAGAATCATCTTAAGATCTTTGGAGATGAAAATGTATCGAAATCTGCTTCCTCTGTTATACCTGGTTGCCGTGGCGATGCTGCAATTTTCAGTGTTCCGCCACTAAACAGGAAGTGGTGGCCAAATGGCGCCACTGCACCAACTAGAAAATCAAGAAAACTCCAGATTGACGTAGACGAACGAAATTCGGTACACATATGTATCATGTAAAGACGCACAAAAAAGTCTCTTGGACCCATACTCTTACTCCAACAGGAAGTCAGCCATATTGATTCAAATTTTCGATTTTGCCGCCATCTTTGTGATCTCCACGCATCGTACTTTAACGAACTTCTCCTAGAGATTTAATCAGACCGACTTCAAATTCACTCAGAATCATCTTAAGATCTTTGGAGTTGAAAATGTATCGAAATCTGCTTCCTCCGTTATAGCTGGTTGCCGTGGTGATGCAGCAATTTTCTATGTTTTATATTGCCATAAAACAGGAAGTGATAGCCAAATGGCGCCAAAAGTTAAGAAAATTGAGCCCCTCCCTCCAAATTGACGTAGACGAACGAAATTCGGTACACATATTTATAATGTAAAGACGCACAAAAAAGTCTCTTGGACCCATACCCTAACTCCAACAGGAAGTCGGCCATTTTGATTTATCTATCTATCCTGGTACATGAAGGGATGCCTCTAAAAGCAGGGAAAATTCAGCGTTCCCAGTCAGTACATCACACACTGAAGAATTTATGGCTTCAATTGACTCTAATCCATATGAAACATGGTGAAATCTCCCTTTAAGCACCGTCTTTTGTGTGTGTGTGTGTGTGTGTGTGTGTGTGTCTATTCTCACTCTATGAATATTGTGCTTTTGATAAATCACAAAGACTCCAAATGCTCTGTGTGTGTGTGTTCTGCAGCTTGTGTGATAATATGATTTGTACTCATACAAAAAGACACTGTTTGTTGTGTGTGTGTGTGTGTGTGTGTGTCTGTGTGTGTCTGTGTGTGTCTGTGTGTGTGTGAGATAGAGAAAGGGAGAGTGAGCGACGCAGAGAGAAAACACGACGATGTAATGTATGTGTGTCAATCCTTTAACCCCCCCCCCCCCCCCACAAGAGATTTAAGTCGGCTGCAATGCTATCCAGGATCTACCAGATGGCTTACATGCACACACACACACACACACACACACACACACATACACACACACACACACACACACACACGCTGAGGCAGGTTCAGTGTATACCAGCCTAGAATATAATAAGGTTAAACCGTGTTGATGTGACATATGTTCCTGTACCAGCGATTTACTTACAGTATACTGAGTGTGTGTGTGTGTGTTTAAATGTGTGTGTTTAAGAGTTTGTGTGTGTGTGTGTGTGTGTGTGTAAGTGTGTGTGTGTGTGTGTGTCATCATTATTAACAGTGTCAGAAGAGATGAGTGTCTGTTAGGTTTTAACCTCTGACTGACTACAAAGACTGAAGTGGGATTGGTTGTTTGATCCTGTGTGTGTGTGTGTGTGTGTGTGTGTGTGTGTGTGTGTGTGTGTGCTGACTACACACACACACACACACACACACACACCGTTTGATCATCCCCTTCCTAAGCATCGGTCCCTGCGGTCGAATGAATAATCCACAAAACTAGCAGCTAATGCAACTTTCATTCAGACTCGTCTTCAAAGAAACCTCCAGCTCTCCTTCTTCTTCTATCACTCGCTTTCTTTCTTTCTTTCTTTCTCTGACCATACACACACACACACACACACACACACACACACACACACACACACACACACACACACACTCTCCACCTTCTCAATCATCTTCCAATCCCAGCTTCCTTCCTCCTATACATCCTATTATTTATTCCTTCCTTCCTTCCTTCTATTGTTCCATCCATTCTTTCATCTTTCCTCATATTTCCTTTCTTCCTCTCTACTTCATTCCATCTCTTCTTCCTTCCTTCCCTCCTTCCTTCCTTCCTTCTACACATTCCTTAATCCATTCTGCCTTCTACCTGTTTTCCTTACATCGCTTTCGTCAACCTTTTTTCTTCCTTCCTTCACCATTATTTTCTCCCTTTCCTCCTTCTTTTCTTCCTTCCTTCCTATTTTCTTTTTTCCTTCCTTCCTTCCTCCCCTTCCTTCATTCTTTTCTACCTCTGTCCTCCTTCCTTCCTTCCTTCTATACATGCCTTTATCATTCCCTCCTTCTTCTCTTCCTGTATTCCCTTTTTTCTCGTATCCATCTTCTCTTCTGCACTTTCTTGCTTCCTGTTTTCAGTCTCACTTCACATTTTCTTTCTTTCTTTCTTCCTCCCTTCCTGAATTCTTTCTTCCTTCCTGTCCTCTTCTCTTCCTTTCATCCATCCTTCTTTTCGTCTTTTGGCTCATATTCTTTCCTCCCTTCCCCTTTCTTCCTTTTTTCTACCTGTCCACCTTTCTACTTTTTCTTCCTTCCTTCCTGTCTTCTTTTGTATTTTCTCATCTTTTCTTTCTTCCTTCCTCCCTTCCTTAATTCTTTCTTCCTTCTTGTCCTCTTCTCATCCTTTCATCCATTCTTCTTTACTTCCTTCCCTCATTTCTACTTTTCATCTTGTCTCATACTCTTTCTTCCTTCCTTCCTTCCTTCCCTAACCCTTCCTATTTTCTTTTTTCTTCCTTCCTCCCCCTCCATCCTTCTTTTCTTCCTTCCTTTCTACTTTTCGTCTTTTGTCTCATATGTCTTTCTTCCTTCTGCCTCAATTCTTCCTTCCTTCCTTCCTTCCTTCTCCTTCCTACTTTTCTTCTTCCTTCCTTCCTTCCTTCCTTCCTGTCTTCTTTTGTCTTTTCTCATTTCTTCCTCCCTTCCTTCCTTCCTTCCTTCCTTCCTTCCTTCCTTCTATACACCGCTTAGTCCTTCCTCCTTTCCTTCTTTACTTCCTGTCTTCTTGATGGCGCTTATAATCAGATTAAAGTGATAATCAGACTGTTTGTGTCCGTTTTAAATAATAAATCAGTTTAATATTAAAGAAAATAAAAAGATAAAAAGAGAATAAATGAGTTCTTGTTTCTGACCCTTCCTCCTTCCTACTTTTTCTTCCGTCCTTCCTGTCTTCCTTTGTATTTTCTCATCTTTTCTTTCCTTCCTTACTCATTTCTTTCTTTCTACCTTCCTCCCTTCCTTAATTCTCTCTTTCTTCTTGTCCTCTTCTCTTCCTTTCATCCATTCTTCTTTACTTCCTTCCTTCTTTTCATCTTTCTTATCTACCTGCCCTCCTTCCTTCTTTTCTTCCTTCCTTCCATCCTTCCTTTCTACTTTTCATCTTTTGTCTCATATTCTTTCTTCCTTAGTTCTTTCTTCCTTCGGTCTCATTTCTTCCTCCCTTCCCCCTCCATCCATCTTTTCTTAACTCCTTCTTCCTTCTTTCCTTTCTTCCATCCTTCCTTCCTTCTATACACTGCTTAGTCCTTCCTCCTTGCCTCCTTTACTTCCTGTCTTCTTGATGGCTGCTTATAATCAGATTAATGTAAATAATAAATCAGTTTAATATTAAAGAAAATAAAAAGATAAAAAGAGAATAAACGAGTTAAAGAGGTTTAAAGGTTTTTACTGTAACTCCTGATACTTTACACTCTCACACTTTTGACACACAGTACGTGATAGTACTACGTTTCCCATGACCGCAGCGTGGAACTGTGATTATAGTTTAAAAACCAGTGAAGTAGAATCTCTCTTTTAATATCGCTGCACATTCACATGAACTCAGAAAACAGATTATCACCGAGGCATGCGTATAAATATCACTCACTCACTTCCCACAACCATATTTATTAACCTAAATATATATGTGTGTGTGTGTGTGTGTGTGTGTGTGTGTGTGTGTGTGTGTGTGTGTGTGTGTGTAAACCTAATTTTCATCCATCCTTCTTTTCTTCCTTCCTGTCTTCTTTTGTCTTTTCCTCATATTTTCTTTCATTCTTCCTCCTTTCTTTTCTGCTTCCCTTCCTGTTTTTATATCCCCTTCTTTCCTTCTTTCCTTCTGTATGTCCCTTATTACTTCCTTCTTTCCTTTCTTTCTTCCTTCCTTCTTTCCTTTGATCATCCGTCTTTTCTTCCTGTCTTCGTTTTCTTCCTTCCTTCCTTCTCTCCTTTTTTAAATTCCTCTCTTCCTTCTTTTCTATTTTCATTCTTCCTTCTCTGCTTCCTTTTATCTTTTCTTGCCCCCTTCCTTCCTTTCTACACATCCCTTATTCCTTCTGTCTCGTCTTCTTTTGTCATTCCTCATCCTTTTGTCATCCATTCTTCCTTCCTTCCTTCCTTCCCTTCCTCCTTTCTTCCTTCTTTTCTTTTCTATTCTCTTTCTTCCTCCTGTGCTTCCTCTTATCTTTTCTTGCCCCCTTCCTTCCTTCTATACATGTCTTCCTTCCTTCTTTCCTTCCTTCCTGTCTTCTTTTGTCTTTCTTCCATCCTCTCTTCACCTCCTTCCTCCTTTTGTTTCCTTTCCACTTCTTCCTTTCCTTCTTTACATTCCTTATTCCTTCCTTCCCTTCTTTCTTTCTTTTCCATTGTCCTGTTCTTCCTTGAGTTCATAAAACATTCATGCTTTCTTTCCTCCCAGTTTGGATGAAGGGACAAAAGAAAAGGAAGAAAGGAAGAAGCAGAGGGATAGACAGAAAAGTGAAAATGACAACGAGAAAGACGAGTGGTCTGTGCGTAGGAGGAAGAGGAGGATGGATGGATGTAGATGAAGATGAAGAAAGGAAGAGAGGTGATGAAGGAGTGTGAGAAGAGGAGTGCTGAGCTTTTTCTTTTCGTCCACTGTGCTGCAGAATGACTCGGCAGTATCCGCAAGGAGAGAGAGAGAGAGAAGGAGGGAGGGAGGGAGAGAAAAGGACAGAGAGAGAGAAAGACAAAGAGAAAGGGAGAGAGAGAGGGAGACGGAGGGAGGGAGGGAGAGAGACAGAGAGAGAGAGAGAGAGAGAGAAAAGGAGGGAGGGAGAGAAAAGACAGAGAGAAAGACAAAGACAAAGACAAAAAGAGAGGGAGAGAGAGAGAGAAAGACAAAGAGAGAGAGAGAGAGATGGAGAGAAAAGGAGAGAGAGAGAAAAGAGAGAGACAGAGATAGAGAGAAGGAGGGAGAGAAAAGGACAGAGAAAGAAAGACAAAGAGAAAGAGAGAGAGAGAGAAGGTAAAGGGAGGAGAAAAGGTAATAATAGGGGTGAAATGGAAGAGAGGGAGACTAAAGAAGGGAGAGAGATAGAGAAAGAGCGATAGAGAGAGAGAGAGAGAGAGAGAGAGAGACAGAGGGAGAGGTGGAGGGGAGAGAAGAAGGGATGAAGAGCGTGAAGGAGGAAGGACAAGAGGTACGTTAGCAAGATGTTAGCAAGCCGGCTAGTTTCCGTTAGCCTAGCTAGCTAGAGCTTTAACCCCACTGACTTCAAATTCACTCAGTGTCATCTTCAGACAATAGAAATGAAGAATTTAAAAAAACTGTTTCACCTCTGTTAAACCTGACGGGCGACGCTGTGAATTTTAATGTTTTAAATTTTCGGCCATACAAGCAAAAAAAATCTGAATAAATATAAATAAATATAGATTCAGGGTAAATATGGAAGAACAAAGAGGACGCAGCAGTTTATAGTAATTCCACTCTAATAGGCTATATGTGGTTTTCAAATGGAAGTATTATCGGCCAATATATCGATATCGGAATATTTTCTGCTGTAAATTTGGGCATTTTCAATAAGGAAGTCTTTGGGGATTGACCATAGCCTGTATAAAAGAAATGGACGTAACATCCGTGACGTCACCCATTGGTTTGTGGACTGCTGCT
>NC_070599.1:23179378-23239378 GCF_027409825.1 Scomber japonicus | reverse complement strand
TGAATTGTGGAGCTAGGCTTCACAAACTGTGTTTCAACATTTCTGTGTTCAGGATTTAGTGATTAGCATAAACCCGCCCCTGCTGCTGTAAAGGTATGAATACATTCAGCACACTACTTACTACTACTACAGTCTACAGTTAGCCGAGTTAGCCGCCGAGTTAGCCGCCGAGCTAGCTGCCGAATTAGCTGCCGAGCTAGCCGCCGAGATAACAGCCGAGCTAGCAGCTGAGTTAGCTGCCGAGTTAGTTACCGAGCTAACAGCCGAGTTAGCCGCTGAGCTAGCAGCTGAGCTAGCAGCAGAAAGCTCTCAGATATAGCGTCCATGTTTCTGGTAGAGGTGGTGACTTTGATTGACAGGTGACACTAGGTAAGGGGCGGGGTTTCAGCAGACTCAGCGGTGCATTTCATTCCTACCCGAGCTTTTTCAGAAGTTGTGTTGCATCTTGGGTAATGTGAGTGTGAGTAGTCAGCTCTTGATGCATACTCTGCATTTCTGGAGAATCTAGTAAACCATCCAGGAACTTCTCACATACTCTAAATCGCATAATACGCAGTTGAAACACACTACATACTTCAAATGATGTCAGAGTTAGTACGAGTAGTAGGAAAGTATGCAGTTTCCAACAGACCCATACTCTTCTTCCTGAAGCTTAGTATACTCACTGAGACTGCCGAGCTGCTTGATGATGGCGGCCAACGTGCTGTTAGTGACGCACTCTAACTCGCTGGTCACTCCATCCGGCAGAGCACCACGGCACAGGTGCCTGGGCTCGATGTTCCTCTTCACCAACGGCATGCTGGGTCAAACCTTCAGGAAACAACGAAAAAGGAAAGAAAAGAAAAGATAGAAAGGTTAAGGTTAATGGTGAAGATGAAAGAAAATAAAGAGAGAAAATGAGACAGTAAAAAAAACATGAGGCCACATGGGAAGAGCCACATATAGATGTTGTATACATGTCACACAATGAGGAGAGCCAGGCGACTTCCTGCTTCAGATTTCAGAGTAAAAGTTTAAAACCTGGCGTTAATCACACACATGTGGTCGCTCGTTATTAACAGAATGATTGAGAGTTGTAAAGAAAGTTTTTTAGTCTCTTTCATCTCATTGTTCTGGTTTTATGAGCCTGGGAGATACTTTTATCAGAACCCAAACTCTACAAAATAAAAGCTTAAATACTTTATTGAAGACCAGATGTAGGCTGAATATCACAGTCCAACATCAAACATCAATCAGATTGTTTTATAAGTTTTATGCATTTAACACAATAAAGCCAAATCGTCACTAAAGGACTCACATCTCACGACTATCTAATAACTAGCTTTTAAAAATGCTGTTGAGGCCAATGCACGATAAAGATGTTAAAAAAATGTCAATAAAAAAAGTAAAGTGCATTTTTTTCAAGCTTGAAATCTGCAACTGTTGATTTTAAGAGTGCAATTTGGTGGATAAGATGTGCAACTTTTTGGTGGGGGGGGGGGGGGGGGGGCTATATAGAAGAAATGGACGTAACATCCGTGACGTCACCCATTCGTTTGTGGACTGCTGCTCGGAAGCCAATAGTTTCCAATCTAGGCAGCGCCATCTTGAAAATTTCAGGTGCATGCTGGGAAAAATAAAAACACGGATTCTACTTATATGGGCATGAGGCGGAGCCATGGGCGGAGCGGGGAGGTTGCTATGGTTACGAGGGCTGGATCTCGAGGACATTGGTCAATCAACCTGTGAATCAGGACGTAGCCACGCCCTAATGCATACCCTGCTTTATCATCACATATAAAATCAGGGAGGCCAAAATGTCCCAAATGAACATCATACTGCATTGAAGAAGGCTTTAAACTAGCGATTGAGACCATAAACACATTTTGAAAACGTTTACTGAGGTTAGAAATCAAGTGAGAAGTTGGTGAATTCTCCATTGACTTGTATAGAGACGGTCGCCCCCTGGTGGCCTTTTGATAGAATGCAGCTCTAAGTTACTTCTGCATTGGCCTCATTTCAGAGGACAAGAACTCCCCGCCTGGTCTGAATGTGCTTTTTTTTTTAGGTTAAAATGCATAACCTCTGATTTGAAGTATGCAATTCTTACGGTTAAAATGGAAAACTTTTGGATACACTACTAAATTTGAGTGTATTGTGCAACTTTTGGGTTAAATACAGCGGTTTTTGGAACAAAGTGTGGATATTTTGGGTTGAAATGCATTACTGCTGATTTGAAGTATGCAATTTTTTTTATGGTTAAACTGGGAAATTCCTTAATACACAAAAGTGTGATGTGCAACTTTGGGGTTTAAGTGTGCAATTTTTTAGGTGGAAGTGGGCAATAATGGATTTGAAAAATGCAACTTTTTGGTTACCAGGTTACAAAAGATTAAAAATTACATCCAAATAATGTTTTTCCAGGAAAGACAAAATAAAAAAGCCTCAGAATAAACTAAAAAAAAAAGATGAATAAACTCAACATGAGCCGTTCTCTCTTTGAGGTAAAGTCTCATGATAGACGGAATTAGAGAAAGAGAGAGAGAGAGAGAGAGAGAGAGAGAGAGAGAGAGAGAGAGAGAGGAGTCGGACGAGAGTGAGTGAAAGCTACCGACAGACAGAGCCGAAACACGTGAGAGGAAACTGCTCGGCTCTTCTGAGTTTGGACTGAACTCCCTATGTGGGACACGCTTGTTATTTTTGGGCCTCGATTTTGTGCGAGGAAGCGTGCGAGTGTGTGTGTGTGTGTGTGTGTGTGCGGCACGTGTGTGTGTGTGAGTCTGCGTGCTTCAGCAGAAGGAAAAGGATGTGTGTGACTTCTTGGGTCGAGGGATGTGTGCACGTGAAAGAGTGCACATGTGGGTTGGTGTGTGTGTGTGTGTGTGTGTGTGTGCGTGTTCTCAGGTCAGCGCTCTGGAAACGTGCCAGTCTCACACTCTCTCCCACGCTTCTAATATAATCGCTGGCACAATTAATATTTCCGGGACGGCAGGAACGAAGCAGAGAAGACAACAAAAACACATCAAGTGGCTGCCAAAGTGTGTGTGTGTGTGTTCGACACTGAATCTTAATAATAAAAGATATGTTAATAATCAGGGTTGAGAAGGTTATTTTATAAATGTAATAGATTACAGATTACTAGTTACTCTGTTTATAATGTAATAAGTAATGTAACTTATTACATTTGATAAATGTTCCCTCCTTCTTGCTTCCTACCTTCTTTTCTTTTTTCCTCCCTACCTTCCCACCTACCTTCCTTCTTTCCTTCCTACCTTCTTACCTACCTTCTTTCTGTCCTTCCTACGTTCCTTCCTTCCTACCTTCTTTCCTTCCTACCTACGTTCTTTCCTTCCTACCTTCTTTCCTTCCTTCCTCCCTCCCTTCCTTCCTTCCTACCTACCTTCTTTCCTTCCTACCTTGAATAAAGTGGGTTTAATTGGTATTGTGACTCCATTTAAGCCCACGTGTGCTCCAAATAAGCCCACATCATGATTTATTTACTAAATATATAATAAAAAATATTGATTTTAAAGAATTAAAAGCAGCAATATATGTATTCAGTAACATGTTAAATATTATAAAATGAGGAAAAAACCCTCCTGAGCTAAATCTTAAAGGTCTGACTTCAGATGTAAACTCCTTTGTAATCATCAACATTTTCATACGTGCTTTTATTTTGAAATTAAAACTGATAATGCCTGTCTACAGTATCAACTTTGAAGCTAATTTACACACCTTAAAAGGCACAATGTGTGTGTGTGCGCTCCTTAATTTGTTTATCCAGATCAACCACACATGCCAACTTTAATAAAAAGTGACTAGTTTGTCCTCTTTACATCTCTCTCTCTCTGTCTCTCTGTCTCTAATAGCTCCTGACATTCAATTACGTAAACCACCTCAGATTGCGGCGGCTTGTGTTTAAAGTGTGATGGAGCTTCCTTGAGGGTGTGCGTGCATGTTTGTGTGTGTGTGTGCATGTGTGTGTGTGTGTGTGTGATTCAGTATCGACCGTCCTTCCTCCAGCTGTTGTAAATAACCTAACACACTCGGCCTGTTTAATAATACATACACACTCAATCATCACAATCCTCATCCTCAGCCAGCCGCCGCCGCCTCAATAGCTTCATCTCTCATTTGTCTCACCAGTCTGAACCCCCCTCCCCCCTCCTCCTTCCCTCCTCCCACCACCCTCCCTCGTCTATTATTCGTATATATCCTCCTTGCTCTTGCTCTAGATCTTCCCCTCCGTCTCTGCCTGCTTTCATTAATAAATCAGGAAGGGGTGAATATCTCTTCCTCAAACACAGAGTGGGTATTTCCCCGTCTCTCCCTCTCCCTCTCTCTGTGTGTGTGTGTGTGTGTGTGTGTGCGTGTGCGAGAGAGAGATAAAGGGGGGATTGTCTGGTTTTCGTGATGTGGATCCTCCCCTCTCTGAACTGCTTTAAATGACATTAAAGGACACTGATATTTCTATGTATTACACATGTGTAATGTAATGTATTATAGTGTGTGTGTGTGTGTGTGTGTGTGTGTGTGAGATCAAAATAAACACTTCTCATAGCTCTAATCTAAAAATCTCCTCATAAAAAGTGTCTATACCAAATGTTGAACCACATGTGTTTAGAAAAGCATCAATAAACGTGATTAAAGCTTGATTCATGTGTCAGAGAGCAGAGAGACTAAACATCTCCTATCACACAATATCATGTCCTATTTTACCTAAGACATTAAAATACAACATAGCAATAATTATTTAAATGTTATTTTATTTAAACTGAAAATGATAAGAACTTTATGGACACACATCATAAAAAGAAATCCCTTATAACTACTATCTTATTAAAACTATTATCTATTCATTTCACTAAAATACATGTTAATAGATACGGGGCAAATTTGACCCAGAACAGCCTCAATGGACAAAAATTGGTAGCACCTATACAAAAGTATATCGTTTAAAATATTTTAATTTTTGTGCATTTTGGGTCACTTTAGGAAAAGTCATCAAATTTCAGGGTAAATGACATTTGGGTTGACCTGAACAGTATATAAGGGTTAAGAAGACCTGCTTCAGACATTAAGAATATATTTACACATTCTTATTGTGGGAAGAAACCGAAGTTCTCGGGGGAAACCCACACATGTACAGGCTGTTTCAGGGGATGAGTAGTATCAGGACGATGGACGCCAGACATCCTACGACCATGCCGACCATCTTCAGAACCTCTCTCCACAATGGCTGGGTTTTCTTTGGGAGCCCATTATTGAGTTCTTTGATACGGTCTTGCACCGATTTGACGATGGCTGCGTCCACAACGAGATCCTCTGCCATAATGAGGACCTCCAGCGTGCGCCTTCCGCCAAACTTCCTCGCCAACTCTTCGATGATGGCCTTTGAGAGTTTCTTGGCCGTCTTTATATCTGGGGAGAAGCCTTCAGATACAGCCAGTCCCTTTACTGTCTGCTGCACCAGTCTCTTAGTGTGGCTGATCCAGTCTTCCTGGTGGCGCCCCTTCAGAGTGTGACATTTAGTTAGCACTCTCAGCATGAGTATGGTGACATAATTGTGGAGCCGGTTCCTGCTTTCTACCCTGGCTTCAGATTTTTCAGCAGACTCCAGATCTGTCCCCGGAGTTACACTATGTACAGACTCCACAATTAAGTTTTTCTGGTCCATGTAGTCTTCCTCTTCTTTTATGCAAGTTTCTACATGTCCAGACTCTGGTTTCTGGTCCACATGGTCTCCCTGCTTTTTAACGGTCATGGGAGTTACCTTGTTGTTTCTTGAAGTTAGTTTTCTTGCTTCCATTGTTCTTTTGCTTACAAAATAAATGTCTTCTGGTTTTTACCTTCAGATATTCAGTCAGTCAGAATCTGGTAGAAGCTGCTACAAGCTGCTGGTGCCTTATCAAGATTCTGGAATGCCATTGTGACATCATCAAAGAGCATGACGTCATCCACACCATAATCGGAACGCATGACATCATCGGAACGCATGACATCATCCACACACGATATCACAGATGGCCAGATGTCAATTACAGCTCACACAAACGTTGTCCTAGGTGACTTTGGGTACATTATATAGGTTTACATTGATTTCCTGGAGACTTGTTCTAAAACTGCAACCACTGACCCCAAAAAAAATAATCAGTGTTTGACCAATTAGGGACACAGCTTTTGTCCCCAATTCGAAAAGCTGTCCTGAATTAACTGGTCAAGTCTGAAAGTAGCCTAACACACACATACACGTTTGCTTTGGTCACTTTTGGGGACATTACATACACTTTCATTCATTCTTCAGTCTCACTTGGCTGTTTCGCCACCTTTGAGAGTCTTAGTTTTATTTTAAAGAATAAACTGCACATTTCTTTCTAATTTTCAAATCTTAATTCTGTTTTTTTATGCACCTTATTCACTCTAAAAAGTGCTGGGTTATTTCTGTAAACACATGGTTGGGTTTGTTGTTGTAGATGTTAATTCATAGCTGAACAACTAGTTGGGTTATTTTGTCCCAGGAGCTGGTTCATTCATTTTCCCGCTCCTCTTTTCTGGAGCTTTCTGGATCCTTCTCTCTCAGAGGCCCGCACACATATCAGATCTAATGATAAGTTAGCATGAATACTTCACCAACATTATTAATAAACTGTGGTTAAAAGTCATGTTTGAATCATTTCACTGTAAAAAGTGCTACCTGGGGTGATGGGGTGGGGTTGCGGATAAGCATTGGGTCAGTGTTTTTTATCTAACGTTAGCCTGCATTTTTTAACTAAGTGTTAGGTAACGTAACTAACTAACATTGCCCATAATTAAACTACCACAGCAGTAGCCTTGCAATAATGAAGTGATGAAAAATAAAATACAACATGCAATAAACAATCTCTAAAATAATCTATAATTTTATAAATCTACAATAAACATAATTTCTTATACTACAAGTCTGTTACGTTAGCCTGAATTTTTAGCTAACGTAACTAACATTGGCTTCAAGGTTAACCCTTAGGGACCTAAGCCATTTCTCCTCATTTACTGGCTCACCTGGCCTTCTTGAGTTAAAATGCTTATAAAAACTAAAATCCTGTGAGCTACAACGAAGTGATATGACTTGTTTTTTTTTCAGGACAAGTTGGGCTAACAGAATATGCATGCTGCAGTGATGTCAGATGAATGTATGCAAAGGTGTATCACAATTAATACAACGAAAAAACAGACTCGGAAATTCCATCCGTTCATTACACAAACACTGGAACTTTGAATAGCTGCTTTGATGATTGAAATGGATTGAAATTATTATGAAGGTCTGTGAGGTGAAGAGAGGTTGAACTCCGCCCCAGTGTGTAGCGGTGAGGTATCAATACAGACAGAAATAGTCCTCTTCACTAGAAGCAGCAGATGCTTTTCTTAGTGGAAGTTGAAGTTGTTGTATTATCTTACAGATTAATGAACATTTCTCTGCTTAGGTAGACTTTAGTATTTTCTGAGACTCTTCTTGTTGAGTTAAACTGTTTCTGAAGCTCAACTCACGGTTTACTAATGACTCAGCAAGTTTTCATGTTCAATTATAAAAGCTGTTTTCAGAAGTTAGTTACAGATGGAGCTGCACTTCACTGCTCCTCTGCACATGGTGTGAGGAGAATAACATGACATCTTATTTATTTCAGTATTTTAGGCCCATTCTTTTGTTTGTGAGTGTTTAGTAACCAGGTTGATGGTGACAGGTTACATTATTGGCATTATTTTTGATCTCAAGCACAAACCTTATACTAAATATAATCCACAGACCTAACAAAAGGAAAAAGGACAACTTCTCTACAGCAGTATCCCATTTTCTCCAGCAACAGATAACAGTTTGATGAGGAGCAAATCGACTGTGACTCTCATTAACTGTTAACACTAAACCACACACGGTTCATAAAAAGCACTATATCCCCTTTACTTTCACAGTGTTAAACCAAATGTATATTTATACGTTAGCCAGCTAGCTTTGCCAGCTAACTGTTAGAGAATCATGAACTCTGTTTCAAGCCAACTGAAATGAGTACAGTGGGCAGATTCAATACGGCTAACGGTTAGCCAGCTAACGTTATCTAAAAATGTACAGTAGGACAGCTAAAGCAAAGCAGCCTGGTAACCAATGTTGGTTACGTTAGCTAGTTATTCCGGAGTAAAAAATGCCGGCTAATGTTGCACACTTGTAGTATAAAGAGTTTATGTATATTGTCTAGCTTCAGACATTAAGACTATAATTTCCATAGAGGCTGGGGTTTCTTTGAGAGGTCTTTCATACAATCCTGTACCGACCTGACAATGGCTGCGTCCACACAAGGTCCTCTGCTATAATCAGGATCTCCAGCGTGCGCCTCCCACCAAACTTCCCCGTCAACTCTTCGATGATGGCCTTGGAGAGTCTCTTGGTGGTCTTTATATCTGGGCAGAAGCCTTCATACAGCCAGTCCCTCTAACGTCTGCTGTTTGATCCACTCTTCCTGGTGGCGCCCCTTCAGAGCGTGACATTTAGTCAACAGTCTCACCATGAGCACGGTGACGTAGTTGAGGAGCAGGTTCCTGCTTTCTGCCCTGGCTTCAGATTCACTAGAGGCAGATTTTTCGGCAGACTTCAGATCTGTCACTGGTGTTACACTATGTACAGATTCCACAATTAAGTCTTTCTGATCTACGTAGTCTCCCTCTTCTTTTATGAGAGTTTCTACATGTCCAGACTGTTTCTAGCAGACTTCAGATCTGTCACTGGTGTTACACTGTGTACAGACTCCACAATTAAGTCTTTCTGGTCCATATAGTCTCCCTCTTCTTTCATGAGAGTTGCTACATGTCCGGACTGTTTCTGGTCCACACGGTCTCCCTGCTTTTTGACGGTCATGGGAGTTACCTTGTTGTTTCTTGAAGTTAGTTTTCTTGCTTCCATTGTTGTTGTTTCTTTCTGCTCCGGCTTCAGATTCACCACAGGCAGATTCTTCGGTTCTTTCTCCACATTGTCACTCTTCTCCAGATCTGTCACCGGTGTTACACTGCGTTCAGACTCTAGAAATAAGTCTTTCTGGTCCACGTAGTCTCCCTTTTCGTTTACGGGTGGTACCACGTGTCCAGACGCCACGGCTTTACCTCAATTTTAAGATTGGTTGATTGACGCTCTTCCATAGTGGTGGACGCCTGCTTGTAGTCCATGTGGTCTTCTTGTTCTTTGACGATCATCGGAGTTACCGGTTTCACTTCAATTGTCAGAGAAGTCGGTTTTCATGCTTCCATTGTTCTGGATGATTGCAAATAAATGTCTTCTGGTTTTTACCTTCAGATATTCTGGGATGCGGCTACCAGCTGATTTTGGCTCATCAAGAGTCTGGAAATGTATGTTGTCACAATGACAGCACGCACACACACACACACACACATGTTGTCCTAGGTGACTTTTGGGGACATTACATAGATTTACATTGATTTCCTGGAAAAAAAATCAGTGTTTTACCAATTAGGGACACAGCTTTTGTCCCCAGTTGGAAAAGCAAGTCTGAAATTTGTCCCTGAAAGTAGCCTCACACACACACACAACCACACACACGCTTAATTAGGTAACTTTTGGGGACATTACATTAGACTTTCATTCACTTTCTGGAGACTTAGTGGAGAGTTTGTCGTTCTCGAATCTTTCTTGGCTGTTTCTACACTGGTTTCTGGTTTTATGCACCTTACTATGTAAATCTCATGAACATCACACACACGTATATATAATCTCAGGAACTTCTGCATATTGCACATTTATATATTATAAGATTTATTTACACAGAGATTGTTTACTGTATAGTATTTCATTTCATTTATGTTATCACTTTCATACATCATTAAAGATAAATCTTATCTTACGTTCAGTCTGATTTTATCAATCTTTTATTAGGCTCTTTTAATTTGAACTGATATGTGAAGCTACCCAAGCCACAAAACACTCGATCTTGTGCTCTCACATGCTTTTCCACTCCTTTCCCCCTGACCCTAAAACTACCGCACCAATCCCCTTAGGCTCCAACGGCGAGTCAGAGACTACATTTTGACTCAAAGGCACTTATTCACTTCACACAAGCCCATTCAGGTCAGCCGCAGGGCCAAGTGACATCATCCTGGTGTGCTACACTCCTGATTCAAAGACATTATAGCAGGGTTGTCAAACATGCGGCCCGTGGGCCAGAACCGGCCCTCCGAGGGGTCCAATTCGGCCCACTTTCCTTACTGTCTTTTTTTCCTTCCTTCCTTCCTTCTGTCCTTCCTCCCTTCCTTTTATCCTTTATTCGTTCCTTGCTCCCTTCCTTCCATCTGTCCTTCCTCCCTTTCTTCCCTCCGTCCTTCCTCCCTTTCTTACTTCCGTCCTTCCTCCCTTTCTTCCTTCCGTACTTCCTCCCTTTCTTCCTACGGTCCTTCCTCCCTTTCTTCCATCTGTCCTTCCTACCTTCCTTTTTTCCTTCTGTCCTTCCTTCCATCTGTCCTTCCTACCTTTCTTGGTTCCTTCGTTCCTTTCTTCCTTCCATCTATCCTTACCCCCTTCCTTCCTTCTGTCCTTCCTTCCATCTGTCCTTCCTTCCGTCCATTTGTTTGTCTTTCCTACCTTTCTTCCCTCCTTCCTTTTGCCTGTCTTTCCTTCCTTCCCTTCTTATTTTCTTCCTTCTTTCCCTCAATCTTTTTGGCCTTGGAATGAAAATGAGTTTGACGCCTCTGAAATAAACAGAAGATTTAAAAAAAACCAAAAACACGTCTGACATCTCTCTTCCCTCTCGGACCTTCGTGAGGCTTTTCACAAGCAGAATGAGACGTCATCCACTTTGACACACGCTACACGCACTGAAGTGACAAACTGTCGCGCCACATACTCAGTTTTATTGCCGACACCTCGCGTCTGTCAGATCAGACCGTTCAACCAGATGACGTTTGGTAATTTGATCCCTGACTTAATTTATTTTGGGTGAAAGAGGTAAAAACACCCCCGAGCTTCTTCCCTGGAGTGACTACATGTGATGTTACACTGAGTTGACTTGAAGTGTTTTCTAATGTCAGGTAGAATAAATGTAACGTCCACATTTATTGGAAAAGCAAACAAACAACATGTATATTTATAAGCAGAGTTACGAAGGTTGCTATGGCGATGTAATAGATTACAGATTACTAGTTCCTTCCTTCCTTCCTTCTGTCCTTCATACCTTCCTTCCTGCCTTCCTACTATCCTTCCTTCCTTCCTACCTCCTTTCCTTCCTTCCTACCTTCCTACCTCCTTTCCTTCCTACCTTCCTTCCTTCCTTCTGTCCTTCATACTTTCCTTCCTTCCTTCCTACCATCCTTCCTTCCTACCTTCCTTCCTTCCTACCTCCTTTCCTTCCTTCCTACCTTCCTTCCTTCATATCTTCCTTCCGTCCTATCTTCCTTCCTACCTTCCTACCTCCTTTCCTTCCTACCTTCTGTACTCCCTCCCTCCCGTCCTTCCTTCCTTCCTAAGATCTAAGATCAGCTGTTAGGGTGAGTGTTCCCTCCATCTGTCCTTCCTTCCTTCCTTCCTACCTACCTTCTTTCTTTCCTTCCTTCCTTCCTAAGATCTAAGATCAGCTGTTAGGATAAATGTTCCTTCCTTCCTCCCTTCCTTCCATCCAGCTGTGTTGTCATGGATACTGACATGATTTATAAGGGAGATCATTTCTTATAAAGCAACATTTATCTCTCATTGTAAAATGTATTCATCAGCTCATGTAGATTTTGGAATATAAAATAAAGATATTTGATGAATAAAGTGGGTTTAATTGGTACTGTGACTCCATTTAAGCCCATGTGTGCTCCAAATAAGCCCACATCATGATTTATTTACTAAATATATTTTAAAAAATATTGATTTTAAAGTATTAAAAACAGCAATATATGTATTCAGTAGCATGTTAAATATTATAAAATGAGGAAAAAACCCTCCTGAGTAAAATCTTAAAGGTCTGACTTCGTAGATGTAACCTCCTTTATAATTATCAACATTTTACAGATTGCAGCTACTTTTATTTTGAAATTAAATTATGCACCATATAGTAAGAAGAGAGTTAGTTATAGTTGTTAAATTACTAACTAGTTACTCCCCAACACTGCTTATAAGATTTTTAAAAGTGTGCAAAGCAACCCACAATATTTAAAACCTCTGAGAGAGAAGTTTAGTCTAATTTTAGGCTTTTTAAGTCATTCTGGGACCAGACGACACGGAGCGACTGCAGAAATTAACAAGATGACAGCGAGAAGAGAAGGAGCAAAAAAAAAGGGGAAAAAAAAGAAGTGTGTCGTGGAGCCATGGGAGCGTCTCCATGGCAACGCGCTGAGGAATCTGCTGCATCCGCTGCTCAAAAAAGTGGAACTTGACGTGACGCCGAAAATAGTAATGAAAGAGAAATGTGAGTGAAGGAGACGAGGGAGGGAGGAAGAAGGAGGAAGAGAAGAATAATAAAAGAGTGAAGTTGGACAGAAAGGAAGGAAAAGGAAGGAAGGATGGACATCAAAGGAAGAACTAAAAGTAGAAAGTTGAAATTAGAATAAGGTCTGCAGAGGATTTATTATTATTATATTTTAAATTATATTTAACACAGGAGAGTTTAAGCTGCAGCACTAAAGAAAAAAAGAGCCATCATTTAGTCAAGTGTTAACCCTTACATACTGTTTAGTTCAAATTTAACCCGTTATTACAATTTAAAGTAGTAAAAACACCCAAAACACATTTATTATAACAAAGCACACTCTCTCAGTTTGGTATAGAGACTAATTATGAGAGGTGAGAATATTAACTTCCTGTTGGCCTCCCGGGTCAAATTGACCCCATCTATTTTGACTGTTCCTTCTTTCCTTCCTTCCTTCCTTCCATCTGTGCTTCCTCCCTCCTTCTCTCTTTCCTCTGTCCTTTTTTCCTTCGTCCTTCGTCCTTCTTTCCTCTTTTCCTTTCTCCCTCCTTCCCTCCTACCGTCCTTCCTTTCTTTCCTTTCCGGCCTTCCTTCCTCCCTTCCATCCTTCTGTCCACCCTTCCTCCCTCTGTCCTTCTTTTCTTTCCCCTTCCCTCTTTCCTCTGTCCTTCTTTCCTCCGTCCTTCCTTCCCTACTTTCCTTCTGCCCTTCCTTCCTCCCTACTCTACTTCCTTCCTTCTTCCTCCCTTTCTTCTTCCTCCCTTCCATCCTTCCTTCCTCCCTTCCTTCCTTGACTCGAGGACAACAGGAGGCTTAACTGAGATCACTGTAACATCACTGCTGTTGCTCCTAAATTGGTGATTTTCATGTTCTAACTTAAACTAATGACACATTTCTTTATATCGTCCCCTAAAAAGGTTTCATATGAACCTTTAAACCCTGACGTATAAACAGGAAGTGTACTTCTAATTATCTAATGATCTAATTACAAGATGAATTTCTAGATCACAAGTGCAAGTTACACCACTATTATCTTGGAAACCGTCCCAAAATTCACCTCTTGGTCACACTTCTACCTCTACCTCTCTTAATTAACAGCTCCTCCTCTTCCTCCTCCTCTTCCTCACGTCTCCATGTCTCGTGCATGTAACTACATTTGTAATCAGATAAGACCTGATCCGACTGATCCGTGACTGACTGGAGCCTCTGTGTAAGAGGGTTGCTGGATCAAACGTCTCCCCAGGGAGCTGACAGACAGACTCTGTTGGTCTCACACTCTGCATGCCTCTACTTTTAGTCTATTTGATGTATTTTGAGGATATAATTATGCAGAAAGTTGCTAGTTTCTGACTTTTTATGTGTATTATATTTGGGTTGGCAAGATGAGCAATTCAAAAATATGTTTAAAAATAGTTTTAAAAGCAGCATCAGGTTTGTTAAAATGTACTTTTAGTATTTTTGTTGGTTTTATATCATTTGAAATGACGTTTGCACCATTTTTAACCAAAAGTAAGACTGAATACTCCTGAAAATGTCAAATGGTGTAATCACAAATAATGATAAATATTAAATATTTTATCCACCTACAGTGTATTTAAGTTGACTTGTACTAATAATTACTTAATTTTTAAAACATCTAATGAAAAGAAACATTTTTGGAGTATTTCTATATTTAAATGTTAAAGTATTTTGTCAATATTGAGCAGGATAAATCCTAAAAACAACATTTTTTTCTAAATAAGGTTTGACAAATTATGTAAAATGTATGTGAAAAAATGAATTATTATTATTCCACCTTTTAGTTCACATTTATTTTTCTGTACATAATCATATAATTTTATCAAAACATACCGGTTACACCAATTGTACACTGAGATGTTCCTGATCTCCATGATTCTCCAGATTAAATGTAATATTTAGAACAATTGTATTCCTTTCCATCCTTCTTCCTTCCATCCTTCCTCCTTCCTTTCCTTCCCTTCCCTCTTCCTTCCTTCCTCTCTTCCTTCTTTCCATTCCTTCCTTCCTTCCTTCTTTTCTTTCCTTCCTTCCTTCTTTCAATTCCTTCCTTCCTGCCTTCCATCCTTCTTTCCTCCCTTCCTTTCCCTCCTTCTTCCTTCCTCCCTCTCTTACATCCTTCCATCCTTCCTCCTTCCTTTCCTTCCCTTCCCTCTTCCTTCCTTCCTCTCTTCCTTCTTTCCATTCCTTCCTTCCTTCCTTCTTTTCTTTCCTTCCTTCCTTCTTTCAATTCCTTCCTTCCTGCCTTCCATCCTTCTTTCCTCCCTTCCTTTCCCTCCTTCTTCCTTCCTCCCTCTCTTACATCCTTCCATCCTTCCTCCCTCCTTTCCTTCTTTCTTCCTCCCTCCCTCCTGTCTATCCATCCTTCCTTCCTTCTTTCCATCCTTCCTTCCTTCCTTCCTTAACTCGAGGACAACAGGAGGGTTAAACTATATATATTAATATGCGTGTGTGTGAGATAAACAAGTATTTATTACTATCTTCAATCAAAGTCATCATTCTTGCAGGCTGTCAGGCAACACCAGCTAATGCTATTACTGCTCCGTCTGCTCGGCAAAACAGACTTAAGCACACACACACACACACACACACACACACACACACACACACAACCCTCCTGCTGTGCGACACCACGCTAAGTCTGTCTCAGTCTGCTCTGAGGAAGGTTAGCAAACCCCCCCCTCCTCCTCCTCCCCCCCCCCCCCCCCTCCTCCTCCTCCTCCTCCCCCCCCCTCCTCCTCTTGCTCCATAGGAGGGAACCTGCATAATCACAGCTAATTAAGCTTCCTACAGTAACTAATGGAAATGACAAGCCTCCGATTCTTTATGACGATATAATTAGACGATATACAGCGTGACAACGTTAGCGAGCTGCAGCGCCTGTATAATACGACATGAAGAAATGAGCGTGACGGCTGATGTATAGATGCATGTACTGAGTATTTATTACAGGGAGGTGATACATGACAGTGCTGTGGAATGATATGTTACAGGTTACTAGTTCCTCCCTCCCTTCCTTCCTTCTTTCCCTCCTTCCTTCCTCCCTCCCTCCCTCCCTCCCTTCCTTCTGTCCTTCCTTCCTACCTCCCCCTCCCTTCCTTCCTTCTGTCCTCCCTCCCTCCCTTCCTACCTACCTCCCCCCTTGCGTCCTTCCTACCTTCCTTCCTCCCTTCCTTCCTTCCTCCCTCCCTTCCTTCCTACCTACCTCCCCCCTCCCTTCCTTTTGTCCTCCCTTCCTTCCTAACCTCCTTCCTTCCTTCCCTTCCTCCCAACCTTCCTTCTGTCCATCCTTCCTTCCTTCCTACCTACCTCCCCCCTCCCTTCCTTTTGTCCTCCCTTCCTTCCTAACCTTCTCCCTTCCTCCCAACCTTCCTTCTGTCCATCCTTCCTTCCATCCTACCTACCTCCCCCTCCCTGCCTTCCTCCCTCCCTTCCTTCCTTCCTTCCTACCTTCTCCCTTCCTCCCACCCTTCCTTCCTTCCTACCTACCTCCCCCTCCCTTCCTCCCCCCTGTCCTCCCTTCCTTCCTAACCTCCTTCCTTCCTCACTCCCTCCCTTCCTTCCTTCCTTCCTCCCTCCCCCCTCCCTTCCTTCCTTCCTAACCTCCTTCATTCCTCCCTCCCCCCTCCCTTCCTTCTGTCCTCCTTTCCTTCCTAACCTCCTCCCTCCCTTCCTTCCTTCTGTCCTTCCTTCCTACCTACCTACCTACATACCTACTATTGTTTTTTCTAGCTGAATATTCACAGGCAAAGCAGCTGATGTGTGAATGAAGAGGTGAAGCTTCTATATGCGAAGAATAACGCTGAAAGAAGAAGAAGAAGAAGAAGAAGGTGTGATTAGCGGGGAGTTAATGGGTCAATTGTTCATTTTAATGAATGAAAAGTAGCAGCACAGAGCTTAATAAGAGGGTTTTATGTGCTGTGACACCGACTGTAGATTAGAAGGGGGGGGGGGGGGTGTTATTGTTTTACATGAAAGCTTTCGAAGTAATGGGTTATTTCTGAACAAATCTCTCATTAGTTCGGTTGGTTCGTGTGTGCTAGTTTCCACGACAACACACTTTTTAATTAAACACCATGAAAAGAAAGTGTTTCAGTATCAAATGTGCCAGAATTACAGTGATAAAGCTATATAAAGGTTTTTGGGTTAGATGAAATAAAAGACAGATTATTTAATTTTTCAGCTGTAGGAATGGCACGGTCTCACTTTATACGTTAGCACGTTAGCATTTAGCTCATACGTTAGCTTCAAAGACGTGCAAGGATGGCTTTAAAATATGATTTATATATATATGATCGCACTTGTGAATCATCCCAAATTATCAGTTTCAAACACTATAACATATTACTGTGCTGGTTCAGTTGGCTGTTCTGTTTTAAGATAAGTAGAAACGTGAATTACAACTGTTAAAGCTAAAAGAAAAGTATGAAACTGCCTTGTTTTCAATTTTGTAGCCATGCTAGCTGTGTTGGTAATGTTGGTATATCACTTTGTTCAATGCTAATTAGCAGTGCTAACAAAGTAAACGACCATGGTTAGCATTAAAGCAGCATGTTAGCATTGAAACTGTGAGCACACTAGCGTACTAATGTTAGCATTTATCTCAAAACAGCCACAGTGCTAACAGGATAAGCATTTTACTAGCGTGATGATGTTAGCATTTATCTCAAAACACAGCTGCAGTTGTAACAAGGTCAACATTTTACCAGTGTGTTAGCGTATTAATGTTAGCATCTTAACTGTGAGGATGGTAGCGTGTTAATGTTAGCATTTAGCTCCAAACACAGCTTCATAGATGTGCTAGATTTATTTGCTATTGTTTGTGTTATTGTATTGTATTCCTTCCTCCCTCCCTTCCTTCTTTCATTTCCTTTACTCCCTTCCTGCCTTCTTTCCTTCCCTCATTTCTTTCTTCCTCCCTTCCTTCTTTCCTTTCCTTCCTTCCCCCTCCCTCCCTTCTTTCCTTCCCTTCCTTCTTTCCTTCCTCCCTCCCTCCTTTCCTTCCTCCCTCCTGGCAAAAGAAAGGAGGGAAGAAAGGAAGGAAAGACAGACAGTGAAGGACGGACAGACGGATGGAAGGAAGAAAGGAAAAAAGGAAGGACAGAAGGAAGAAAGGAAGGACAGATGGAAGGAAGCAAGGAAGGAAGAAAGGGAGGAAGGACAGATGGAAGGAAGAAAGGGAGGAATGACAGATGCAAGGAAGCAAGGAAGGAATCAAGGGAGGAAGGACAGATGGAAGGAAAAGAACACAGGAAGGAAAGTGGGCCGGATAGCACCCCTCGGCGGGCCGGTTCTGGGCCACAGGCCGCATGTTTGACACCCCCGTTCTAAAGGTCTCCTCTAACATGACTCGTGTGGATCAGGTGAACACTCCTCCTCAGCGCTACACTCTTAATATCACTCAGCTTTAAAAGCCGCCAGCGTGTAGAATAAGAAAAAGGGATTGTTCTAAACGGAGGCCTGACTGACAGCGAGCACACAGCTATGAAAACAGGAGAGTGAGCCAAACACAGTGAAACAGAGCTAATGTTTTATTCTGAGTCAGGATTACTCTCTTTCTCTCTTTCTCTTTCTCTTTCTCTCTCTCTCTCTCTTTCTTTTTCTTTCTCTCTCTCCGCCTGGTCCAACGCCAAGTGTCAGCTAACAAAAGGCATCAGCGAACTCGACAAATAAAAGAAGAAGAAGAAAATGAAGAAATTAAAGCCAAAAAAAAAAAGAGTGGAAGAAGCTCTCAGCTATAGTTACAGCTCCCCCTCTCTCCTCTCTCTCCTCCTCCTCCTCTCCTCCTCTCATCCATCCATCCATCCTCTCTTTCTTTTGATGTCTGTACTTGTTGATGCTCTCGGGTAAGCAGCCATTGTAGAAAATTATCACAATTACGACCCCCTTCTCTCTCTCCCACTCTCTCTCTCTTTCTCTCTCTATCTCTCTCTGTCTCTCTCCCTCTCTCTCTGTCTCTCTCTCTCTCGCCCCCTCCCTCTCTTTCTCTCTCTCTCTCTCTCTCTGTCTCTCTATCTCTACCTCTCTCGGTTTCTCTCTCCCTCTCTCTCTCTTTCTCTCTCTGTCTCTCTCTCTCTGTTTCTCTCTCTCTCTCTCTCTCTCTCTCTCTCTCTCTCTCTCTCCCTCTCACTATAATCCTCCTTAAAAACAAATTATGCAAAGCAGCGAGAAAGAGAGAGGAGATTTTATGGTTGTTGATCTCTCTCTCTCTCTCTCTTTCTCTCTCTTCTCTGTCTTTCTCTCTCTTTTTCTTTTTTTTTGGGAGAAGCAAGAGCGGGGCTCTGAGGAGCGGTTGTCATGGTTTTCTCTGGAAGTATTTTCGTTTTTTGGCCGGATAATGAAGCGATCCGAAGAGCAGGACAGAGAGAAGAGAAGAGTTTACTTTGTGAGATGAAGTTCTACAGTACAAGAGATCTCCACTTTGTCTTCTTCTCTCTCTCTGTGTGTGTGTGTGTGTGTGTGTGTGTGTGTGTGTGTGTGTGTGTGTGTGTGTGTGTGTGTGTGTGTGTGTTTGTCTAGGATACTTCTGGGGACACATTTCAGAGTAAGAACCAGTTAATTGGGGACAAAATCCATGTCTCTAATTGGAAAAAAGCAGATTTTTGGGTCAGTAGTGGTCTATGTAATGATGTAATGTCCACTAAAGTGACCCTGTGTGTGTGTGTGTGTGTGTGTGTGTGTGTGTGTGTGTGTGTGTGTGTTTGCCTTTAGTAGAGTACCTTCCCTTTCTAACAGAGGGTGAATGCAGATGAAGTGTTATGAAACAGCCACTTTGATGGAAGGTGAATAAAACATGCGAGACAAAAGAGCTCAAGGCACACAACGGCACACACACACACACACACACACACACACACACACACACACACACACACACACAATGATAGCCAAACTGTATTTTCTATTCATTAGTGATATTTGTTTTTTATCTTTCTGGAAGAGAAAGCGCCAGAAGCCAAATAAATCCCCCCACCCCCCCAACCCAAAATGCTCAGGTGAGATCGGCTTTGCTGCGTTTTAGGGAAATTTTAATGAATAGTAAATTAATTAATTAGTCAAATTACAGAAATACAGAAAACTACTACTGTAAATATTTTAAATAACAATTTTTGTCATTTTTTTAAGCAGAAGTATTAAATATGTGTTGGTTCCAGCTTCACAATATTTGAGGATTTGATGATTTTCTTTATTATATATGATGGTAAACTGAATGTATTTGGAGTTTTGACGGTTTATTGGATAAAAAAAGTGATTTTAAAGCATCACCTCAGTCTGTGGGAAACATTTTTCTCTATTTTCTGACATTTTATGGTCCAATAAATATATTTGTCAATAAGCATATTCCATCTCAACGTTCCCAGTAAAGGAGGACAAAGCTCATATCACAATGGAAAAATGCTGACATGTCTCTTCTTCAGAGCTCTTTTCATATTTTTTGGAGCATGCTTACTGGATTTTGGGTTTAAGGATTGTTAAAGGGTGTTTAACCTCCTGTACTCCAATTCAACTCACTGATAAATTAGGAAAATAATCATTACTTGCAGCCCTAATCTTAAAATACTCGTTGCATTAGATTCAGATTGGTCAATCATAGTGGTTCTGTTGTTTTGGGTGTTTTATTGCCCCCCCCAAAAAAATCATAATTATAATAATAATACAACAATTAGTACCACCTGCATAATAATATTATGGCTAGTTTGGAGGTTTAGTTATCTCAGAAAAATCCTAGTTGCTTTACTTTTTCAGTCAAATCTAACATTATGATGATCCTTAAAATGCTAAATGCCTTGATGCAGGTGATAAACCCCCCAAAAAAACAGTGGTATGGTCCTTTAATTAACCCTTACATACTGTTCAAAGTCAAATTTGACCCATATTTTCACATTTGAGAGCTGTAAAAACACTTTATACACATTTATTTTAGCTGAACTTCCCCTAAATGTGACCCACAGTATACAAAAAGTAAATAAAATGCATCTTTTTACAAATTTTATATATGCAAATGTCCAAATTTGACCTGTATCTATTGAAAAAAAATCCAAAAACCAGCATTAAAACCCCTTTAATTAACCCTCACATACTGTTCAGTCAAATTTGACCCATTTCTTTTACATCTGAGAGCTGTAAAAACACCTTATACACATTTATTTTAGCAGGACTTGGACATAAAATGCATCTTTTTTTTAGTTTTGTGCAGCTGATACAATTTTTTATATATGCAAATGTACAAATTTGACCAGTATTTATTGAAAAATGTCAAAAACCAACATTAAAATATGTTATAATCTTCATATTATATAAAATAGTCTCCTGGATCATATCATAGTGATTGTAAATGTCTTTTTTCCCATCTGATTAATGACTGATGGTGGATTTTTATGAATGTGAGTTGGTGTATAGACTAATTATGAGTCAGAATATGAACAGCATGTGAGGGTTCATGTGTATTAAAGACATGAAATAAAACACATTGGACATCTGCACTGAATAGCAGCTACCAGTAATTTCAGCTGTCAGATCTTTTCTACTCTCCACTCGACTCGACTCGGCTAATGTGGTTAGTAAACAGGTCAGCCACAGAATGAACGCAATGTTTCTGAGCTGCATTCAGGCCTTCGCTCTCTCTCTCTGTGTGTGTGTGTGTGTGTGTGTGTGTGTGTGTGTTTGCATGTGTGTGTGTGTGTGTGTGTTGTGAGAACTCTCCTCGTGCCCCTCTGCGACCCCGTCTCTCTCACAATGAAATGTGTCGGCCTCAGCGCAATTGCAACAAGTCATCCGGCAGCGCTGAAACCCATGTGACCTGACACACACACATACACACACACACACACACACACACACACACAGAGGGACCAAACTGGGTCTACTGGTGTGGTGTTAGTGGACAGCAGAGCCCTGAACACTGGGAGGGACGAAGGCCTGGAAAGACAGGTCACATTAAAAGCGGTGATGTGATCTGTCAGTGTCCCAGTTTCCTCTGCTGCTCCCAGTCTGAAGTAGGGAAGGTAAAAAAAAAAAAAAAAACAGAGCAGGGGACTGACAAAGAAAAAACCAGGAAGGACAGAAACACACAATCCTCGAGTCTAGACCCAAAAACTGAAGGAACAACAAGCTACAGGAGAAACATCTGGACTTTGTTCTAGGACAGATGCTCGGTTCATTCTGCAGTTTTAAAACATGTTTAACTCCTTCTGTTGTCCTCGAGTTAAGGAAGGAAGGGAGGAAGAAGGAAGGAAGGGAGGGAGGAAGGTAGGAGGGAGGGAGGGAGGGAGGGAGGAAGGAAGGAAGAAGAAAAGGAGGGAGGAAGGAAGGGAGGAAAGGAAGGAAGGTAGGAGGGAGAAAGGATGGAGTGAAGGAAGGAAGGAAGGAAAGACAGAGGAAAGAAGGAAGGGAGGGAGGGAGAAAGGAAAGAAGAAAGGAAGGAAGGAAGGGAGGAGGGAGGGAGAAAGAAAAAGAGGAAGGAAGGATGGAAGGGAGGAAGAAGGAAGGAAAGGAGAGAGGAAGGAAGGAAGGAAAGAGGAAAGAAGGAAGGGAGGAAGGAAGGGGGGAGGAAAGAAAGGAAAAGAGGAAGGAAAGGAAGGGAGGAAGGAAGAAAGGAAGGGAGGAAAGAAGGAACAGTCAAAAAAGACAGGGTCAATTTGACCCAGGAGGACGACAGGAAGGATAAAGGGGAAATGGAAAGAGACATTCATGCATTTCTGACCTTTTATGATAAGAAGTTAAACTGCTACATGCAAATGCTGCAAAACAATAATCTCCTGATGCCAAAGCTCTATATGTCAAAGAGTTTATCACTTTATCAATGCTGCAGATTATTGAGATAAAAGAGCTAAATTCAAATTTAAACATGGTTGGGCAATGCTGGTAAACTATGCCACTAAATGAAATGAGAAACTGTTAGCAGGTGTAGCTTCTCATTACATAACCGTTGTTATTTAACAGACCTGCATGTTGATTTTGCTAAATTTGCCCACAACGGCCTAAAAGAAACCCCCCACAGCAAAGTCATGATATGAACATTACAGCTAAATAAAGTCACATAACTACAGAGCATCATGCATCATGTGATTGGTCCACTGCCACAGCAGCTACGACCCGTCTGTGGTGGTGAAGTCGTGGTGAAGTTGAGTTAGCGTTAGTTAAGATGCCTCCTAAACGCTCTAAAGTGAGTCTACACTACTCGCCTGTTACACACGATAAAAGACAGAGACCTAAATGTGTTAATGGGAATCTGATGAAGGACTCAGCTGGTATCAGGATCACTTTAAAGGGACTTGGATTGGTACTGGTATCATTTTTTATTTTTTTTTGTGTTAAAGTGTTACTGATATAAAAGATAGAAGATAAGATATAAGATATATACACATAACACACATGCATGAGCCCAAACACATCTCACCTATACCCATAAAAACTTTAAAATGTGGTCTAAAATATAATATTCTGTGCAAAATAATCTTTAAAAATACACAATGTAGAATTGGCTGTTCATATGTTGTGTGAGTAGATGGTTTATTATAGTAAAGTTATTATAAATGCATACACATTATATATTATTTGTAGGTTATTATGCAATGCTTTTACTTGAGATCAGATTGAGTTGTACAGTATGTAGCACTTAAAGTTAAATGAGTTTGACACCTCTGCTCTAAAGTGGACAAGTAGACTCAAAACCATGCTAACGAAATGCTAACGAAACCATGCTAACGAAATGTTAACAAAACCATGGTAACGGAATGCTAATGAAACCATGCTAACGAAATGCTAACGAAACCATGCTAACGAAATGCCGCCTACAGCTTCACAGATTTCCTCCTCCATTGAGACTTGTACCAGTTTTTCCTTTCAGTTGTTCCCCTCGTCTTTATCTACGGTATCTGTCAAAAGTTTGGACTCTTTCTCGGTCAAAGAAAATGGGGAATAAGTGTAGGTAAAAACACACTCGCTGCCTCTAAAGCTAAAAATAAACCAGTGCTGCATCAGAGGAGAAGCGTCCTACTCCCATTAATTGAAACCACACAGATTTGTTCATCTTGTCCAAATGAAATCCTGCTGCACACTGCTCCGCTCCACTCACAGAAAAAAAGAAAAACAAGGGATAGAAATGTAAGCTGTGAGCGAGACTCCCTCCCTCCCTCTCTCTCTCTCTCTCTCTCTCTCTCTTTCCTTTAACCATCGTTATAGTCTACTTTCTTCGTCCCTGAGGTATAAAACATCAGTGAGTCTGAGCTTTGCTGCGTTGGAGTTGAACGACGTCATACTTCGTGATTCCCCGGTTCAAATAAGTTCACGTTTTCTACTTGTCGCCGCCTGTATTTGGATTAGACCCAGTTTCAATCAATGTTCATCAATGAATCTAGATATTGCAGCTTATTAGTATATTTATTTATGTTCTAGACACATATTTTAAAGTTTTATGGGTGTGTATTAGTGTTATAAGTTTATATTTTATATCTTATTTTTATTTTTTATGCTGAAATTGGACTTGCAATGACAATAAAGCTTTATTATATTTCTATATCTTCTATTAATTGTATAGAAAATATACAAGCTAGCTACTTGTAGTTACCTGTATTTCTAATTTGGATCCAGTTTTCGTCAATTTTCATAAATTAATTAATATCTTTTTCTATTAATTGTGTAGAAAATGTCCAAGGTGATGGCTTTAAATTGCTTGTTTTGCTCCACAACCCAAAAATACTCACTTTTCAACAATATAAAGACATGAAAGAGGCAAAACTTCATATTTCATAGGTGATATTTGGTTAAATTTTGGTATTAATTATTGATTAATCCATTATCAGAACTGTTGCATCCTACATTTCTTATCTCAGACTCTCCATGCCTGATAAATGCTCGTATCTTTTAAACCTGGCAGCTTGTACAGTAACAGGCTGCCTGTCTGTTAATGTATCGTCTCTAAAGTCCCAACAGGGAAATGAATTTGACGGTGAAGCCCTTTAATTACATTTGTGGTTGGTATATGTGGTCCTAATAAGCACTCAGGTACTTACTTAGACGTATATAGTTTCATTATTTTACATTTAAGGGATTATTTACTTGATTTGATTGTTTTTATAGTATGGCTGTTATTTTTATTCATGTTTTATGTCTTTTAATTTGTATTTTATGCCTCGTGTGAGCTGTTACGTCTTTTGTTTATTCTTCTGTATAACACTTAGGTCAGCTGTGGTTGCTTTAAACAAATTAAGTTGGATTGGAAGCGAGGCTGGACCAAAAAGTTGGGACCTTACAGATAGCGGTGGGAATCACCAGAGGTTCCACGATACGATATTATCACAATACGATATTATTGCGATTTTAAATATATTGCGATATATATTGCAATTCATCACCTTTTTTCAGCTGCAAATTACTGTATGTCCCCAAAGGAAAACTTCCTCCTGCTGCTGACTTCACTAGAAAACAAACTAGTCTAGAGCCATCTAGTGGACAGAAAAGGTAATTGATTTAATTATTCTAGCACCAGAAACTTGGATCGATACTTAGCGTCTGTGTATCGGTACAATACTGCCATGCAAAATATCACAATATTACGCTGTACAGATACTTTCAGGTATAAAAGGACTTGCTGGTAAATAGCGAGACAACCTTTCAACCCAAAAACCTCCTGAGTTTTTTGGAGTTTCAGAACAAGATGTGACCTACATTTTTCACCATTTTCTGACATTTTATGTTCCAAACAGGAGAAATAATCAATAAAATAATGAAACTAAAGTGAAGTGAGGCTGGACCAAAAAGTTGGGCCTTACAGATAGCAGTGGGAATCACCAGAGGTTCCACGATACGATATTATCACAATACAATATTATTGCGATTTTAAATATATTGCGATATATATTGCAATTCATCACCCTTTTTCACCTAAAAATTTCTAGTGGACAGAAAAGGTAACTGATTTAATTGTTCTAGTACCAAAAACTTAGATCGATACTTAGCGTCTGTGTATCGCTACAATATTTCTGCAGCTTACAGATACATCAGGTATAAAAGGACTTGCTGGTAAATAGCGAGACAACATTTCAACCCAAAGACCTCTTGAGTTTTTCAGAGTTTAAGAGTTAAAACTGTTAAAATCAATAAACATCAACTCTACTGAAGTGCCTCAGAGTTAGGTAAAGACCCCGACCTCTGGCTTTTTCCCCCTGTGGACGAGAGGGGGAAAAGAGAGATTACAATTTCCCCAACAGCGATCAATGAAAGTATCATGTTGAAATGTGGTATTACACACACACACACACAGGCCGACACACACACATTAACACACTGAGGCCAGAAATTGACGACTGAGGTCAACGCAGGATCGATACCTCTCCGTCTATTAAAACCACCAGCAACACCGGCACGTGAACACCCAAACACTGCCCCCCCCCAACCACCACCACCTCACTCACAGCGAACAGGCCACTTATCGATCGCCGCGGTAACGACGGCCAACACCGGAAATCGCTGAGTAAGGCTGCTAAGGTGTGAAAATGTGTAATGGATGGATGGATGGATGGATCACACAGCAGCAGCAGCATTAAACAATTTCTTTTTGGCTCAGCAGCATCATCCACAAAGCAGAGGCAGACACAAAAGGACACACACACACACACACACACACACACACACACACACACACACACACACACACACACAGCAGCAGATCGAGGTGCACAGTGAGCTGATCAGTGTCATTGTACAGTGTAACACCCACGCCGATGCGTCGTCAATAGACTGGCCTTGCTTGCACTTTGCATCATCCCAGTGCGGAGAGAATAAAAAAAACACAAAACAAAAAAAAAAAAGCAACAAAAGCCGGCCAGCAGTTGAAGCAGCGAGGTCAGACGAGCCAGGTGGAGGAACGATTATTATAAACTCTGCACATTCAGTTTCAGTGTGGGGAAAAAAAAACAAAAAAAAAAAACACAGCTTGGCAACGTTCCCGGCTGCAAAAGAGCCAAAGTGCATTTAACAGTTTATATAATTCTGAATAGTTTCCTCTGCTGTCTGCACCTGAAGGACTTCATTCATCTAGAAATGAATAAACTGCTGCTACAAAACCATTTATTATTATTAAGGCTGTCAAACGATTAATTTTTAAAATCGAGATTAATCGCAGAATATCCATAGTTAATCACGATTAATCGCATTTTGAATTTCATGTTTAAAATCCTGTTATTTTCCATTTGAAGGCAGTTTTAAGCCCATAATGTAAAGCATTTCTTACCAGAGTGTCTTAACTGGGAATCAATCACGGCTCTGCTGCGACTCCCACACTCCAAAATGGTCCTTTGGTGGAGCTGAGGCTAGCTTGGCTGCACCTGGGTGTTTAGCGTGGAGGTGCTAACTCAAACTCCACGTACTCCGGTGGTAGTTAAACTCCGTTTGACACAGGTTGCATTTTATTTTTGACTTGTCAACTGAAGCGTCTGGAAGTGTTTTAAAGTTAAACAAGCCGTTCAAAAGTCCAGTAGCTCTTTAAAGCCAACATGTGTTCATCTTTATTCAACCACAGACGGAGCTTTTAACCTTCATGTCGTTCTCCCGGGTCAAACTGACCCCGTCTGTTTTGACTGTTGCTTCTTTCCTTCCTTCAATCTGTCTGTCCTTCCTTCCTTCTTTCCTTCCTTCCTTTCCTCACTTCCTTCCTCCCTTGCTTCCCTCTGTCCTTTCTTCCTGTCCTTCCTCCCTTACATCCGTCCTACCTTCCTTCCCTTCCTTCTTTCTTCTGTCCTTCTTTCCTCCCTTCCATCCTTCCTTCCTTCTTCCTCCCTTCCATCCATCCTTCCTTCCTTCTTCCCTTCCTTCCATCCATCCTTCCTTCCTTCTTCCCTTCCTTCCATCCATCCTTCCTTCCTTCCATCTTTCTTTCTTTCTTTCTTTCCTCCTTTCCTTCCTTCCTTCTTCCTCCCTTCCCTCCCTCCCTTCCTTCTTCCTCCCTTCCACCCATCCTTCCTTCCTTCCATCCATCCTTCCTTCTTCCCCCTTTCATCCATCCATCCTTCCTTCCTTCCATCTTTCTTTCTTTCTTTCTTTGTTTCTTTCCTCCTTTCCTTCCTTCCTTCTTCCTCCCTTCCATCCATCCTTCCCTCTTCGCCCTTCCATCCATCCTTCCTTCCTCCCTTCCTCCCTTCCTTCCTCCGAGGACAACAGGAGGGTTAAAGCCAACATGTGTTCATCTTTATAATAATTACGTCATATTTAAAATGACTCTAATGCCTCTGATGATTTTGTTGTTTGTGGAATAAAATAACAGCCTTAAGGACGATGGCTCCGTCTGTGTGTTGCTTTCTATTTAAAATGTCAAACTATACTTAGTAGCTTTCAGCATGGAGCCTGGTTTTCTCTATCTATATACATCTCCCAGTGAGAATAGGGTGTAATATATGAAAGACGGATCCTATTCAATGTGTCAGATGGTTATTCAGAAGTATGAAAAGCTCCCTGCAGCAGATCCCTAAGTGGCCACATCACTCGGAGAGTCTGAGTGCCGCCTGAAGAGGCTGCTGTATATCTTCAGAGTTAATTCAAACCATTAAGCAGCAACAACGTCCGCACACACACGCTGAACATGTGTTGCAAAATAAAAAATTAAAAAAAAAGGGGGAGGAGGAAACCCGAGAAAGAAAAAGAGAGAGAGAGAGGTCTGTTAACACAATCGAAAAAATCCTTTCACCTAGAAATGTGTTTTTTTTTTCCCCCTTAACCTTCCTGTCGTCCTCCCGGGTCAAATTGACCCTGTCTGTTTTGACCGTTCCTTCTTTCCTTCCTTCCTTCCGTCTGTCCTTCCTCCCTCCCTCCTTCCTTCCTTCTGTCTGTCCTTCCTCCCTTCCTTCTCTCCTTCCTCCATCCCCCATTCTTCCTTCCTTCTGGCCTTCCTTCTTTCTTTCCTTCCCTCTTTCCTTCCTTCCTTCCTTCTTTCCTTTCCTCCCTTCTACCTTCCTTCCTGCCTTCCTTCCTTCCTTCCTTCTTTCCTCCGTCCTTCTTTCCTCTGTCCTTCCTTCCATCCTTCCTCCCCCCTTCCTCCACTCCTTCCTTCTTTCCTCCCTCCCTTTCTTCCTTCCTTCTTTCCTCTGTCCTCCATCCTTCCTTCCTTCCTCCACTCCTTCCTTCTTTCCTCCCTTCCATCCTTCCCTCCCCCCTCCATTCCTTCCTTGACTCGAGGACAACAGGGGGGTTAAAATTGAGCCAGATCTGGTTCAGAGAGGAAGCGAAGGAGCAGAAAGAACAAGCTCCTCCGAGAGAGAGAGAGAGAGAGACAGAGAGACAGAGAGAGAGAGAGAGAGAGAGAGAGAGAGAGAGAGAGAACAAGCATCTGGAAAACCTATAATGTTCCTTCTATGTTGCAGATTACTGTGAGAACACACATCGCTCTCTCTCTCCGTGTCCTGGAATCCTAATCATCCTCCGCGAGTCGTAAAAAGGTGCTGCCAGATATAAAAGTACAGCACAGTGGAGATATGGGGGGGAGGTCGCTTTTCAAGTTGGCAGTTGTCCACTTTTAAGATTATACACTAGGACGCTTTTTGTTTTGGGGGGGGGATTGTATATTACTGCTCGAGTGATGAAAGTGCAAAACATTAAAAAGCTGCAGTGTTGACTTAATATTTAAAAAGCAGTTTCCTTCCTTCCCTCTTTCCCTCCTTCCTTCCTCCTTTCCTTCATTATTCCTTCATTCCTCCCGTCCTTTCCTTCCTTATTCCTTCCTCCTTTCCTCCCTCCCTTCCTTCCTTGTTCCTTTCCATTCTTCCTTCCTTCCTTCCTCCTTTCCTTCCTTGTTCCTTTCCTTCCTCCCTCCCTCCTTTCCTTCCTCCCTCCTTCCTTTCCTTCCTTCTTCCTTCCTTCCTCCTTTCCTTCCTTCTTCCTTCCTTCCTCCTTTCCTTCCTTGTTCCTTTCCTTCCTTCCTTCCTTCTGTCCTTCTTTTTCTTCCTTCATTCTCTTCTTTCTTCCTTCCCCTTTTCCTCCTTCCTTCCTTCCTTCCTTCCACCTTTCCTTCCTTCCTTCTTTCCTCAGTCCTTCCTTGACTTGAGGACAACAGGAAGGGGTTAAATGTGAATATTTTATCATTTCCTCTTATTATTTTTTTAAATCATTCTTATTTTCTCTTGAATCCATCGGTCTCAATTTTTTTGTGTTTTTCTTTGTAAATTCTGTCGTTTTTATTCCTTTTCTTTATATTATCCTCAACTTACACTTGTTCTGTCTTATTATCAGCGTGTTAATCAACTAAAAGAAAAGAAACAGACAGAAATGAAATGAAAAGAATCAGGCCTAGTTTCTTTCACACCTTTTTTTTTTAAAGAAAAAAGGGACAAAATTCAATTTCTAGCTTCTTAAATGTGAATATTTTCTTCTTTCCTCTTATTTATTTCACTTTATCTCAATTTTGTGTCATTCTTTTTCTTCTCTTGTGGAAATTGGTGTCAATTTTTTTAGTTTTTCTTTGTCATTTTTGTTCCTTTTTATCGTTTTTATGCTTTTTTTATCAGCTTGTCTATTAACTGTGAAGCACTTTGGACTACATTAACCTAAAAGTTGATTGATTTAATCTATCTGTAGGAAAAAAAAACAAGACATGACCTACATTTTTCACCATTTTCTGACATTTTATGGTCCAAACAAGAGAAATAATCAATAAAATAATGAAACTAATCATTAGTTGCAGCCTTATACAACATTATAAACTTCATATGTAGAATGGGAACGAACCAGCTGCCTGTAAATAGAGCAAATTATCTCACGCATCTTCAAATTATCTTCTCTTTTGTTTATTTATACCCATTAAAATGCAATAGCGCCAGTGAATCCCTCCACTGGGACTTAGCCGAAAAATGCAAATAGTGGCAAAAAATGTTAATTGTTGCTCCAAAAAGAGAAAAATCCTCTTTTGTGCCCTCAGCAGAGAACACGCCTTTGTTAACCCAGCACAGCATCGACCCCCCTCCTTTTGTCTTTGCTTTACTCCCTGAAGTTAAAATACTGTGTGTGTGTGTGTGTGTGTGTGTGTGTGTGTGTGTGTGTGTGTGTGTGTGTGTGTGAGCGTTTATGCTTATTTAGCGCTCGGGCCGTCTTCGCCATCCTTTCTCGATGATTTGCTTATGTAAGGAATCAGCTCAAGCTTGTGTGAGCACTGTCTCTTATGAATAAGAGCTCTGTACTGTACGGCAGCTTCTCACACACACACACACACACGCACACACACACACACTCACACACACACACACACACACACACACACACACACACACACACACACACAAAAGAAACCTATTATCTAATCACTCTTCAGCCCCGGAGTCTAGACTTGGAAGCACTCGCTCGTTGTTCACCAGAATTTTGGACTCCGTATATTCGCTGACGATAGCTGTGAATATTTTGGACTCGGCTTCACTTCCTCAACTGTTTAAACTGGCGCGGACCCCCCACCTCCCCCTCCCATTCATCTATCCAGTTATAATATTAGTGTTGTGTCAAATTCACTTTTTTATGTCCACACACACACACACACACAGCTGTAACGTTAGCAAAATTAAACATACGCTGACTAATGTGTTCCCTGAGAGAGCTGGATTGAACTTTTCCTTCTCATGGCTCCAATTTCACAGATAATTACTTCATGAAGTTGTGGTAAAAAGGAAAACTCTTGAATTGATTACCTACTGTACTGTACATCAGAGTATAAGGCTTATTTGTGAAGAGTCATTTCAGAAAAGAGGAGGAGGACTACTCCGAAAAAACAGGGTGTGACATCGCTGGTTTTACAACATCAAGCCACAAATCAGTAGTATGTACAGTAGTAGTATGATATGTGTAGATATATATACACACACACTATTTAGCCTTTATAGACTACAAAAACCACAAAACAAAGCTGCTCACATGGGTTAAAGATTCAATTTAGCCTATTAAGTAGATTAAAATAGCAGAATCAGCCCCATTCAATCACACATGCTCCAAATCATCTCTTCCATTGTCCAATTTCTCATTTTTCTAACCCTCCTTTTAACTTTAACTACAAACTATTTGACTTCTTGTAATGAAGTTGAGATCCGTTGACCTATCCAGTCAGTAGGGAAGGCATGATTGTGCTTATCTGAGTTTGATTCATCGCTACTGCAAAGCTGCATGTTCCCCATTAATGATACACTGATACTATGGTACTATGGGTATCTGTACTCATTCAATAGCTTTAAAGTTATCAAGTAGTATTGAAACGTCTCCCGTCAATCGGTCTTTTTGCACCCAGAGCTAGAAAATATGACTATTTCAACGGTCTCACATGCGCAATGAACGTTTGATTCATCACTACTGTAAAGCTGCATGTTCTCCATTAATGATACCATGATGCTATGGTTGGGTCTTCTTAGTACTTGATAGCTTTAAGGTATCAGCCGAAATGAATCGATACCAAGTAGTATTGACACATGAAATGATACCTGCAAGTTAGAAAATATGACTATTTGTATGAACTTGCTCACAGCTAATCAACACAAGCGTTCTTTGATTTAATGCAACATGTGATATGTGTGTTGTGGCATTTAATGCAATTTAATGTAACCCACATAAAAGATGGACAGACTCCAAATGACGACAAATACTACAGTTAAAGATACAAACGATAGAGCAAATGTATGAAACGATTGACATTTTTCTCTCATCACACAATCAGATATCGTCATTATATCACAGAGACCGATCTCCACTCACAGAATATCTACCTAAATACCTTTCAAGCTCTCCTAAATATGTCAGGAGTTATAGTCTGGAAAGTACTGACCAAATAATTGCATCACTCTGATAATAATTTACGACCAAGTCAGGAGATCCACAGAGGTCATGGTTGGCTAAAGATTCAGGTAAGATCTAGTTTGTTGCTCAAAGACCGCTCAATGAGGAAGATACTAGATATGAGAGCAGTTTAAACCTTCATCTTGTAGACTGATGATGATGATCTCCCAAGTTGACCTGCAAACGGAGGCCTGCAGAAGAAGGCAAACCGATTTCGAACCTGTTTAATGGGACACTGATGACGATATTTTGTAGAAATTGGTCCAATTGGTTTCCACTGAAGGGGAAGTGTTGCGTAATTGGGAGAAGTCGGCTTTCAGAGAGAGAGGTACAGACATTGAACTCTAAAGGTGACAAATGGAGCTTAATTTAGACATTTTAACTGTTTTCTAACCTGATTATTAAGACACAGATGGAGAGACTTTGTAGAAAAGGAAAATATTAAGTGTGTGTGACAGTATCTTTACATCAGAAGCTTTCTAACATATTGGCCAAGAAAGAAAGCTGATACTCCTACTCCCCTAGTCCTAAAAGTATGACCAAAAATGCCTCACTTTGATCATTTCTAACCAGTCAGGAGTGATTTCCAACTCGGAGAAGCTTGATATATATACAACCCCAGATGTCAAAGTTGGCTAAAGATCTGGGTAAGCTCTAGTATCTTACTTCAAGACCGCTCAGTGGGGAAGATACTCACTATGAAAGCAGTTTAAACCTTAAATCTTGTAGAATGACGATCGCCCAAGTTGACCAAATGGAGCTCAATTTAGACCCATAAAACAACTAAAATATAAGACATTTGAACCCTATTCTAACCTATTTATCGGGACAATGGTGGAAAGACTTTGTACAGAAGGCTCCTCACACTATTAACTCACATTTAAGGTAGATGGAAGGACGTGAAAGCAGAACAATATCTTAAGTCTTGCGAGTATCTGACAAACGGAGCTTAATTTAGACCCATAAAACAACTAAAATATAAGACGTTTTAACTCTTTTCGAACCAGAGATTTTGTAGAAAAGCTACTCAAACTATGGACAATATCAAATGTGTGCCAGCATCTTTACATCAAATGTCAAAGTTGGCTAAAGATCTTACTTCAAGATCGCTCAGTGGGGAAGATACTCGATATGAGAGCAGTTTAAACCTTAAATCTTGTAGAATGACGATCGCCCAACTTGACCTGCGAGTATCTAACAAACGACTCCACAAAACAACTAAAATATAACACGTTTCAACCGTTTTCTAACCTATTTATCGGGACAATGATGGAGAGATTTCATACAGAAGGCTCTTAACACTCTTAACTCACATTTAAGGAAGATGGAAGGACAATATCTCAAGCTGACCTACGAGTATCTGACAAACTGAGCTTCATTTAGACCCATTAAACAACTTAAATATGAGACGTTTTAACCGTTTTCTAACCTATTTATCGGGACAATGATGGAAAGACTTTGTACAGAAGGCTACTCAAACTATTAACTCACATTAAGGAAAATATAAAGTGTGTGTGTGTGTGTGTGTGTGTGTGTGTGTGTGTATACTGTAATAGTGGAAGGACGTGAAAGCAAAATGATGATATCTCAACTTGACCTGCGAGTATCAGCGAGACAAACAGAGCTTCATTTATAGACCCATAAAACAACTCAAATATAAGACATTTTAATCCTTTTCGAACACTGATGGAGAGATTATTAACTCACATTTAAGGACAATATCAAATCAGAGGCTTCCCAACATATACTCTCTCTCTCTCTCTCTCTCTCTTTTTCTAGCTCTGGTACATTACATAGACAGATAGGTATGACTGATGGATGGATTGATTGATTTCTCTCCACCCTCGTTCCACCTTTTCTTGTGAAAAAACATCAAACCAGTATATAATAATAATAATAATAATAATAATAATAATCTCTCCTCTAATCTCTCGCCAGGTGTCCATTCAGATTTTCGGGCTGACCTTTCACCAGAGCTGAACAAGCCAACAACAAGCAACAGGAGCAACATACAAAAAAAAAAAAAAAACAGGAAGTCTAATCCTTCATGTGTGGTAAAAGAAAAAAAATCTACATTTTACTGTCATAGCAATAAATTAATAAATATATATATATAATTAATCCAATGCATTTTTACACCATGCATGCACAGAACACGTTGTAGGCCTTTACTGATCAATCCTGCAGAGGAAAGACATTGACAGGAAAGACAAGCATTGCTCTCTTTTCTTTTTTTTTACTCTCTCTCTCTCTCTCTTCTCTCAGTCATTCAACCAACTGGTGACATTTTGTTTGCAGGGGAGACGAGAAAAAAAAGAGATAGAGAGAGAGAAGAGAGAGAGAGAGAAAGACACCTGACCGGCTGCGTTGGTTGGAAACGACGGAGGAGGAAGAAGAGGAGGAGGAAGAAGAGAGAGAGAGAGATAGATAGTTACAGAGAGAGAGAGAGAGAGAGAGAGAGAGAGATAGAGAGAGAGAAGGAGGGAGGGGTATATAAAAAAAATGGAGAGAAAACCCAAATGAGAGGCTTCAAGCATGCAGATAAAATAAAGGGTCTAATTAATAAAAGCGTGCAGATCTGTGTTTGTGCGCGTGCGTGCGTGCGTGCGTATGTGTGTGTAGATGCAATAACAAAAACAAACGCACCCTCTCTCTCTCTCTCTCTCTCTCTCTCTCTCTCTCTCTCATGTGCTGCTGCTGTCACATGCAAAGCCGATTTGAAGCAGATTTACCTGGCTGCAGCCTCTCCCGTCACCACCTTCCTCTTCCTCTCCTTCTTCTTCTTCTTCTTCTCTCTGTCGCTTATTCAATAGATTCGCTCCTTCTCTCCTCTGCTCTGCAAATCATTTCGCAGCTTGCAATAGATAGATATAGATAGATAGATAGATAGATGGATGGAGGGATGGAGGGATGGTGGTGGAGGAGGAGGAGGAGGCGGAGGAGGAAGAGAGGAGGAGCGGAAGCCTTTGAAGTGAGGAAATCTGGGTCCCTGCTCGCATCCCAGCTGCGTGGACTGGATTTATGTCGTTTCCAAGGCAGCGTCAGCCGAGCAGAGGAGCGCCAAGCTGCGGTTATAGAGGCAGGGCACTTCCGGTGGAACTTTCAGAATAAGACACCCGATTAATTCTCAAGGACTCTCGAGCAGAAACTATGATGAATTATATTGAAGTTATTATTATTATTATTATTATTATTATAGTGAAAATAAATTGTACCATTTTTATGACTTTATTTAATGTACAATACTAATTCAACTTATTTCATTTGTAATACTAATTTCAATACATATATTTTTTCTTCACTGTGCAATAACAATATCATCTCTGGTATATTACCACTCAATACCAATATTACTGTTGTGCTGTAAATGATTGGTCACAATTACTATTATTATTTTAATATTATATATTTCTACTATTATTGTTATTGTTTTTTTTGTTAACATTTGATAGCAGTGGTTGAACTTACATACGAACTGTTCATATATATTTCACTAACAAAGATCATGCCAACATCTTAATGAACCACAAATGTGTTTTTTTATCTTATCAGTTGTTCATTTATACATACTGTACAATACATTCACAGTCACTCTATATTATGATTTCATTATATTATATTAATTATATTAATTTAACTGGGAGGTTTTATAACCATGAAAGCCATCAATCAACACTGATCCAGAACACTAATAATTATCCATTTATATTTATTTCCATTTTTGTATATTCTGGACTTAGATGTCATTTAGGGTGTTTTCATTGTGCTCAAATGTCAAAATGGGTCAAATTTAACCTGAATATTAGGCTATGTTAGAGTTTATTATAGTATGCATGTATAGAGAGACTATAAGAAGAATAAACATGCATGCATTGAAGTGAATTGTCATATTTACAGTGATGTCATCTTCATTCAATGACCTTTACATTTAATCTCTCACTTGCATCTTAAATAAAATCATTTGATGCTAATGTCAGGCTTAAGCAGAGTTATACACACACACACACACACACACACACACACACACACACACACACACACACACAGCTGGCTTAAATGTCATTCAAGGTTTTTTTTATTGCTTTCAAATGTCAAAATGGGTCAAATGTAACCCAGCTAGTGTGTTTAGTGTTGACTGCAGAAGATCTTTGTAGCTTTAAAATCAAGTATTTTGAGGTGAATTGTCAAATTTGCCTTCATTCAATAACCTTTACACTCAATCTCTCATTTCTATCTTAAATAAAACTGATCATATTTGATGATGAAGTCAGGCTACAGCAGAGTTATATGTACTCAAAGCTGCCATGAAGCGTTTTTATGTGTCATCACCCTTCATCTTACCCTTCAGCACATTTCACGGTGCTTTTATTTTGAAGGCCTGCATGTCTTACCTGCTTGTATTTGCAGCTTGACGCAGCCGAGGGCTCAAACAAATCAGGGGTAGATGCAGCAAATCGGTGTAACTGCGCATGCGTATCGCGAGACACTCCGAGATGTTCCGATGATAGCCGAGAGCACCACCCACTCGTGCCGAGCAGCAGCATGGATGAGCAGGCAGAGCCGCTGCAGGCCTGTGGGAATATGGCACTTACATGTAAACACATTTGTGGAAGTGGAGGATCGTTTGGTTGTAATTAATGAACTCCGAGACGAGAATCAGCAGAAATGTTTTCACTGCGGCTAAAAACAACAAGCTGATTCTTCACTTTCCTCCTTCCACCTGTAAGATTAATGAAATGCGGCTAATCAGGGAGATGAAATATGATTTATGGACTATAAAAGATAAAAGGAGTCAATGCGTTTAAAGCAGAGGTGTCAAATTCAATTTCATTCAAGGGCCACATACAGATCAATTTGATCTCATGTGGGCCGGATCATTAAAAAGATGGAGGGAAGGAAAGAAGGAAATCAGAAGGGAAGGAAGGAAAGACAGGTAAAAGGAAGGGAGGGAGGAAGTGAGAGATGGAAGGAAGGAAGGAAGGGAGGGAGGAAGAACAGAAGGAAGAAAGGGAAGAAGGACAGATGGAAGGAAGGAACGAACGAACGAAGAAAGGAAAAAAGGAAGGTAGGAAGGAAAAGAAAAGGAAGGAACAAAGAAAGGAAGGAGGGAGGAAGGAAAGAAGGAAGGGAGGGAGAAAAGAAAAGAGGAAGGAAGGAAAGAAGGAAGAGGGAAGGGAAGGAGTGAGGGAGGAAAGGTGGACAGAAGGAAGGAAGAAAGGGGGATGGAGGGAGGAAAGAAGGAAGGGAGGGAGGAAAGAGAGAGGAAGGAAAGGAAGGAAGGAAGGAAAGAGAGAAGGAGGGAGGGAGGAAAGAAGGTACAGTCAAAAAAGACGGGGTCAATTTGAGAGAAGCCTTCCGATGTTTGTCCTCTCAGACTCCTGTAGTACCTCCACTCCACCACACAGTGGCGCTGTTCCTGTAGTACCTCCACTCCACCACACAGTGGCGCTGTTCCTGTAGTACCTCCTCTCCACCACACAGTGGCGCTGTTCCTGTAGTACCTCCGCTCCACCACACAGTGGCGCTGTTCCTGTAGTTCCTCCGCTCCACCACACAGTGGCGCTGTTCCTGTAGTACCTCCGCTCCACCACACAGGGGCGCTGTTTCCTCCTGCTTCAGCTCGGCCTCTTTCATGTGCAGGTCAGCGGCTCCTCAGCGTGTCTCTGTCCGTGGTGCTGATTCCATTAAGACACAGAAGCTCTGACTGAGTCCTGCTGATGTCTGTTCATCACTATCACTGACAGGAAGAATATAAAAGTATAAATATCTGAAATACACTAAAGAAACCCCGATATACTGGTCAACAGGTGTATAGTATAATATAATATAATATGATATGATATAATATAAATTAATAAATATGATGAGAAAAATAAAAGCAAAGAACAAATTAAAAGACAAAAAACTGAGACTAATGCACGCAAGAGAAAATACAGATGATAAAATGTTTAGAAATTTTAAATAAATAAGAAATAAATGAATAAATAGATCAATAAAAATAAGAAAGATAAGAGAGAATAAGAGTCAAAGAGTCAAAAAAATAAGTTTGAAATAGATTAAAAAGACAAAAGAACAATACAATTATATTAAAAAGATCAAGTTTAGTAGAAGTAAGACTAAAACTAGGTAAAAAAATGTTTTATATTGTATTAAAATCTATATATTCACACTTTAGACACACATACAGTGCAGCTCCTACAGTAGATGATAGTAGTGGTGAAATACTATCAGCTTTTTTATCATTATTGATCAGTTATTGGTCAGGGAATTGATTATTTATTGATTTTAACACAATAATATGTTAAAAAATATAGATTTACATTATACTGTAAACGAAAAATGACTCTTATTATTATTAATAAGTGTGGATTCCTTTTTATGACTGTGCTTCCTATCACTTTTATACTTGACTCTATGGCGCCATCTTGTGTCCTGAAGTGGTAATTACACCTGTGTGTTCAGATGTGTGAAACCACAGAGCTGTGAGGTGGGTCTCTGCTTTCTGAAAGGTGCCGTTAATCATTTATTAACTTTATCGATTTCTATCAGCAGCCAGATGGAGCAGAGACATGCAGGAAGTTAGATTTCAGGAGTTTAAACAGTCCTCGAGTCAAGGAAGGAAGGGAGGAAGAAGGAAGGATGGAATGGAGGAAGAAGGAAGGAAAGGAGGAAGAAGGAAGGAAAGGAGGAAGAAAGAAGGAAGGGAGGGAGAAGGAAGGAAAGGAGGAAGAAAGAAGGGAAGGAGAGAGGAAGGAAGGATAGAAGGAAGAAGGAAGGAAAGGAATGAGGATGGAAGGAAGGGAGGAAAGGAAAGGAAAGGAGGGAGGGAGGAAGGAAGGATAGCAGGAAAGAAGGAAGGAAAGGAGGGAGAAAGGAAAAAGGAAAGGAGGAAGGAAGGAAGGACAGAAGGAAGAAGGAAGGAAAGAAGAAGGAAGGAAAGGAGGGAGGGAGGGAGAAAGGAAAAGAGGAAGGAAGGAAAGAAGGAAGGGAGGAAGGTAGGGGGGAGGAAAGAAAGAAAGAAGGCGGAAGGGTGGAAGGAAGGAAGGAAGGAAGGAGGAAGGAAGAAAGGTAGGTAGGATGGAGGGAGGGAGGGAGAAAGGAAAAGAGGAAGTAAGGAAAGAAAGACAGGAAAGAAGGAAGGGAGGAAGGAAGGAAGAGAGGAAGGAAAGAAGAATGGAGGAAGGATGGAGGAAGGAAGGAAGGAAGGAAGGAAGGAAGGAAGGAAGACTTAACTGCATATATTCACATAAAAATTAATCTTTATAACCTCGTCACAGCAGCAGCTTCACTCAAGCTGAAACTCACGAGGGTCCTCTTAAAACCTGAACGAGGGGGGTGTCGCCCTTTTGAAATGAATCTCGTTTGGATTCATTAACGACCCGTCAACCCGTCACACGTCTAGTTTGTGGTCATTCGGTGCAACGAGACCCCCGAGGGTCCCGCTCAACGCTCCATTAAACTATTAACTGCTACTCAGCTCACATTAGGCTTTTAGACTGGTTTACTCACCCTCCACAAGATAGAGAGATAGATACTGTCAACTTTACATGAGCTAAGGAAGGAAGGGAGGAAGGAAGGAAGGAGGGAGGGAGGAGGGAGGGAAAAAAGGAAGGAAAGGAAGGAGGAAGTTAGAAAGATATATACAGTAAAGTAGCATGTGTAGCCAAAGATAAAGGTTTAACCCTCCTGTTGTCCTTGAGTCAAGGAAGGAAGGAAGAAAAGGAGGGAGGAAGGAAGGAAGGAGGGAGGGAAGAAAGGGAGGAAAGGAAAGAAGGAAGGGAGGAAGGAAAGGAAGGAAGGACGGAGGAAAGAAGGAAGGAAGGTAGGAAGAAGAAAGGAAATGAGGAAGGAAGGAAGGAAGGAAGGAAGGAACGAAGGAAGGAGGAAAGGAATGATGGAAGGGGGGAAGAAGGAAGGAAAGGAGGAAGGAAAGAAGGAAGGGAAAGAGAGAGAGGTAGGAGGGAGGGAGGGAGGAACGAGGGAGGGAAGAAAGGAAGGAAAGGAAGGAGGAAGAAAGGGAGGAAAGCAAAGAAGGAAGGTAGGAAGGAAAGGAAGGAAGGAAGGAAGGAAGGAAGGAAGGGACGAAAGAAAGAAAGAAAGAAAGAGAGAAGGAGGGAGGGAGGGAGGAAGGAAGGAAGGAAGGAAGGAAGGAAGGAAGGGAGGAAGGAAGGAAGGAAGGAAGACTGTAGTACCACAGGTCTATAAGACAAAAGGGGACTTAAATTAACCTGAGATTTAACGAGCATTTTTTTTATTTTATAGTTACTGTGTGTAAAATAAGACAACTGGCAACACATTAGAATAATATTTTAATAAATAAATAGCAGCATCACACAGAAGAAATAAAGTAATACATTGTGTGGATGATGGCTTAATAATAATAGTAATAATAATAATAATAATAATAATAATATAAACTGAATAAAATGTGTCGATGCAGTAACAGAGAGAGGAGAGGCGAGAGTTTCATGTGTGAGGAGATTATTAATCAAAGAGGAGATGAATTAATAAACTCATTGGATGATTTTATCTTTGGGTCGGTATGGAAAGAGTTTACATATATATATATTATATATTATATTTAGATTTAGTGAGTTCTTCTTCTTCTTCTATAAAAATAATCTGTTTAATATATTATGGGATTTATTTTAATGATCTCTGTTGTCCTCGATTCAAGGAAGAGAGGAAGAAGGAAGGAAAGGAGGAAGGAAGGGAGGGAGGAAGAAGGAAGGAGGAAGAAGGAAGGAAGGAAGGAGGGAAGGAAGGAAAGGAGGGAGTAAGGAAGGAAGGAAGGGAGGAAGGAAGGACAGAAGGACAGAGTTAAGAAGGAATGAAGGAGGAAGGAAGAAGGAAGGAAAGGAGGAAGGAAGGAAGAAGGAAGGAAAGGAGGAAGGAAGGGAGGAAGGAAGGAAGGAAGGGAGGAAGAAGGAAGGAAGGAATGAATGAATGAATGAATGAATGAATGAATGAATGAAGGAAGGAAGGAAGGAAGGAAGGAAGAAAGAAGGAAAGGAAGGAAAGAAGGACAGAGGAAAGAAGGAAGGGAGGGACAGAGGGATGGAGGAAGGATGTAAGGAAGGAAAGGAGGAAGGAAGGAAGGAAGGAGAGGAGGAAGGGAGGAGGGAAGGAAAGAAAGGAGGGAGGAAGGGAGGAAAGGAAAGAAGGGAGGGAGGGACGGAGGAAGGAAATATTTAAATTCTGTTTTCAATGTGTTGATTCAATTCAAGTTTTCTAGCTGGAGCTTTAACTTTCTTCTTGTGCTCCTGTTGTTGTTTTGCAAATGAAACTCTGCCAATAAACGGCTCAAACTATTGCTACACAGACACACACACACACACACACACATACACACACACACACACACACCTGACCGGGATAAAAAAAAAAAGTTTCTGTCGTCTCATTTCAGACGGTATCGGATCAGCAGGGACGAACCGATCCAATCCAACCGCTGCCAGACCTCCAATCGATACGACTCAGAAAAAGTTGCTGAATCAATCTCAGGTAGCAATTTGAGCCGGGTCTGGTACACACACACACACACACACACACACACACACACACACACACACACACACACAGGTAACGCACACGCACACACACACACACACACACACACACACACACACACACACACACACACACTGAGTTGGCCGGCCTGGCTTTAGCTCTTTCCTCTCTCACACCTGAATGAATCCAAGACGAACCCATTCAACTATAAAAGTCTTCTCCAATATTTCCTCTCTTTCTTTCTTTCTTTCTTTCTTTCATCCTTTCTTTTTTTCTCTCGTTTAAATGAGGATTTGTATGAAGAAGACAGGAAGGAAGGAAGAAAGGGAGGAAGGAAGGAAGGAAGGAAGGAAGGAAGGAAGAAGGGAATGAAGGAAGGAAGGAAGGAAAGAAAGATGGAAGGAAGGAAAAGAAGACAGAAAGGAAAGATGAAAGGGAGGAAGGAATGAAGGAAGGAAGGAAGGAAGGAAAAGAAGACAGGAAGGAAAGATGAAAGGGAGGGAGGGAGGGAGGGAGGGAGGGAGGAAGGAAGGAAGGAAGGAAGGAAGGAAGGAAGGAAGGAAAGATGGAAGAAAGGAAGGAAAAGAAAACAGGAAGGAAGGAAGGAAAGATGGAAGGAAGGAATGAAGGAATGAATGAAGGAAAGATGGAAGGAAGGAAGGAAGGAAAGATGGAAGGGAGGAAGGAATGAAGGAAGGAAGGAAGGAAAGAAGGAAGGAATTAAGGAATGAAGGAAGGAAAGAAGGAAGGGAGGAAGGAAGGAAGGAAGGAAGGAAGGAAAAGAAGTTGGCCGGCCTGGCTTTAGCTCTTTCCTCTCTCACACCTGAATGAATCAAAGACGAACCCATTCAACTATAAAAGTCTTCTCCAATATTTCCTCTCTCTCTTTCTTTCTTTCTTTCTTTCATCCTTTCATCTTTTCTTTTTTTGCTCTCGTTTAAATGAGGATTTGTATGAAGTGCCTGCAGTAATTGCATGCTGGTTGCAATGTGCGTTTTTGTTGATTGCTCTTTGTTTGTTCTTTTCATTTCCTCCTCCTCTGTGTGCTGTTTCATTCATTTCGAGTTCGGGAGGATTAAAAAAAAAAAAAAAAAAAAAAAAACCCAAAGTGAGGCAGAGAGGACCTTTTCTTTCTTTCTTTCTTTTTCTTTTCTTTTCCCTTCCCTTGGACCATCACTTCAAACATGCACAGTATTTATTTGTTATTTGTAGGCTGAACCGTGAGCTCCATTATAGGCCTGAAAAAGTGGCACCGATCAAATAGTGGTTAACCCTTTATAGGACACTCATTGAAAGGAAGGAAGGAAGGAAGGAAGGAAGGATGAAAGGAAGGAAGAAAGGGAAGGAAGGAGGGAGGAAGGAAAGGAAGGAAGGAAGGAAGGATATTTTGGTATATTTACAGAAGTTACCAAATATAATTATTTGCCCAATAAAGGGTTAAAGCATACCTCTCATGTTTCACTCTTAATTGTGAGCTGAGGCTGCAGACCTTTAATCAGTCCACTCCAGGCTTTGACGTTTGCTTTATGACCTTTAAAGGGAGGAGATTATAGGTGAAAAAAAAAGATGGAGGTACATTCAGGTGTTTCGGCTGTTAAATGACTCATAGCGAATCATTACTGTAATTAAAGACAGACCGTGTAAAGTGAATTCAGACATTTAGATTTGAATTGTGGAGCTAGGCTTCACAAACTGTGTTTCAACATTTCTGTGTTCAGGTTTTAGTGATTAGCATAAACCCGCCCCTGCTGCTGTAGAGGTATAAATACATTCAGCACACACTACTACTACTACAGTCTACAGTTAGCCAGTTAGCCGAGTTAGCTGCTGAGCTAGCCGCTGAGTTAGCAGCCGAGTTAGCCGCGGAGTTAGCCGCCGAACTAGCAGCTGAGTTAGCCGCCGAGCTAGCAGTCGAGTTAGCCGCCGAGCTAGCAGCCGAGTTAGCAGCTGAGTTAGCCACCGAGCTAGCAGCCCAGTTAGCCGCCGAGCTAGCAGCTGAGTTAGCAGCAGAAAGCTCTCAGACATAGCGTCCATGTTTCTGGTAGAGGTGGTGACTTTGATTGACAGGTGACACTTGGTAGGGGGCGGGGCTTCATCGGACTCGGAGGCCACGCCCACAGCGTTTGGGAGCAGAGAAAGAGGCTGATTTTTACACAACTTTGAAGCCTAATTTAATATATTTGGCGATTTTTTTAATCATTCAAATTTGGCAGGGTGGTTAACAACACACTTTTCTGTGGTATGTCAAACTCAGAACACATATTTATTCTTACTTTACACGGACTTTAAATATTGATCTCTGGGGAAAACTTCTATCATTTTTTTGATAAGATAGCAGTTTAATCCTTCTTCTTCTTCTTCTTCACCCTAAAGGCAGCAGACTATTGCAAGTATTTCATTTGATGGAGGAGTCACGCCACCTGTCAGATGATGTCGATAAATGTGGGAGGGCGAGAAACTCAGTTCAGTGTGTGTTACAGCCTTGATGGAGTCAAGGGTCTTTTTCTCTCATAGCGTATTGAATTTCTGTCAGCTGTATGCGACAGATGAAGTCTAAAGGTGTCTTTAAGTTCGGGTGACTCAGGCTGAAGAGATCGAAAGGGGGCAGAGATCAAAGAGATGGATTAATTTTATGTGAGATATTGACTAATTTTGGTCTTAAACCCACCAGCAGAGCATTCATTGAAGCATTAATGTCTTTTCTCTTTGGCTTTCTCTGTAGTGTCGTAGCAACATTTAGACATTATTCATGATTATCAGAAAGAAAAAAGGAGGGAGGGAGGAAGGAAGAAAGGAAGGAAGGAAGGAAGGAAAAGAAAAGAAAGGAAAGGAAAGGTTGGAAAGGAAGACAGGAAGGAAAGATGAAAGGAAAGATGAAAGGGAGGAAGGAAAGATGGAAGGAAGGAAGGAAGGAAAAGAAGACAGGAAGGAAAGATGAAAGGGAGGGAGGAAGGAACGAAGGTAGGAAGGAAGGAATGAAGGAATGAAGGAAGGAAGGAAAGATGAAAGGGAGGAAGGAATGAGGGAAGGAAAGATGGAAGGAAGGAAAGATGAAAGGAAGGAATGAAGGAAGAAATGATGGAAGGAAGGAAGGAAGGAAGGAAGGAAAAGAAGACAGGAAGGAAGGAAGGAAAAGAAGACAGGAAGGAAGGAAAGATGGAAGGAATGAAGGAAGGAAAAGAAGAGAGGAGAGAGAGAAACGATTGAAGGAAGAAAGAAAGGGAGGATCGATGGATGGAAGGAAGAGGAGAGAAGACGGTAAGGCAAGATGGAAGGAAGGATTGAAGGAATGAAGGGAGGAAGGACAGATGGAAGGAAGGAAGGAAGGATTGAAGGAAGGAAGGGAGGATCAAAGGAAGGAAGGGAGGATCAAAGGAAGCGAGGAAAGATGGAAGAGGAGAGAAGACGGTAAGGAAGGAAGGAAAAGGAGACAGGAAGGAAAGATGAAAGGGAGAGAGGAAGGAAGGAATGAAGGAAGGAAAAAAAGACAGGAAGGAAAGTGGGCCGAAAAGGACCCCTTGGTGGGCCGGTTCTGGCCCACGGGCCGCATGTTTGACACCCCTGTCTCATGGGAAAACAATCTTAAAAGACTTTTCACTCATTGATTAGTTTCAGATTAAACTCTTTAATACAATCTGCGTCTTACTCTCATTCATTTCCTTCTCTCTTCTATTCCAGGTCAGCTCGCTCACAGCTGGACAGTCAACGGTTAAAAGCCTCTTCAGTGAAAAAAAGAAGGAAGGAAGGAAGGAAAGATGGAAGGAATGAAGGAAGGAAAGATGAAAGGGAGGAAGGAATGAAGGAAGGGAGGAATGAAGGAAGGAAGGAAAAGAAGACAGGAAGGAAAGATGAAAGGGAGGGAGGGAGGGAGGGAGGGAGGGAGGAAGGAAGGAAGGAAGGAAAGAAAGAATAAAAGTGAGGAAGGAAGAATGAAAAGAAAGGAAAGGTTGGAAAAGAAGACAGGAAGGAAAGATGAAAAGGAGAAAGGAATGAATGAATTTGATTTGAAGGAAGGAAGGAAGGAAAGAAAGATGGAAGGAAGGAAGGGAAGACAGGAAGGAACGATGAAAGGGAGGGAGGAAGGAAGGAAGGAAAAGAAGACAGGAAGAAAGGAAGGAAAAGAAGACAGGAAGGAAGGAAGGGAAGGAAAGGAAGGAAGGAAGGAAGGAAGGAAAGATGGAAGGAATGAAGGAAGGAAAGATGGAAGGGAGGAAGGAATGAAGGAAGGAAAGATGGAAGGAAGGAAGGAAGGAAGGAAGGAAAGATGGAAGGAAGGAAAAGAAGACAGGAAGGAAGGAAGGAAGGAAAAAAAGACCGGAAGGAAAGCCTCTTCAGTGAAAAAAAAATAAAATAAAAAAAAGGCGAATATAAAGATGTGTCAAATTGGAGGAAGACCAGTTAAAAGTTTTTATAATGTTTGATGGCTGATGTCATAAAACCTGCTGGGAAACATTTGTGCACCCTTAACATCAAAAACATTCTTATCCACATTTGTACTCTTAATTGTTTCCTTTTTATTGTAAACTTTATTAGTTTTCAGTTTTAAAAAAAAGAAAGAAAAAAAAAAGACCAACAATTGTTAAAATGGTGAGTGTGTCAAGGGTCAAGGGAAGCAAGAGCCTGACAGCTGGACCAAAAGGCCTCTTTCAGCTCCTTTATCACCTCTAAAGGGAGCAAGCCTCTCTGTGTCATGTGTCATGTGACCACTAGATGGCACTGTGAGTCCATCGGAGATCAGCGGCCGTTTGTACATTCCTTCATCTCGGTCCTCTCAGACAAACTTTGATAATTGCAGCCTCCAGAAAAAAGTTTAACCCTCCCGTTGTGCTCAGGTCAAGGAAGGACAGGAGGGAAGGAGGAAAAGAGGAAGGAAGTAAGGAGAGAAGGAGGGAGGAAAGGAGGAAGGAAGGAAGGAAAGGAGGAAGGAAGGAAGGAAGGAAGGAAAGGAGTAAGGAGGGAGGTAGTGAGGAAGGAAAGGAGTAAGGAGGGAGGAAGGAAGGAAAGGAGTAATGAGGGAGGGAGGGAGGAAAGGAGGAAGGAAGAAAGGCAGGAAGGAAAGGAGGAAGGAAGGAAGGAAGGAAGGAAAAGAGGAAGGAAGGAAGGAGAGAAGGAAGGAAGGAGGGAGGGAGGAAGTAATGAAGGAAAGGAGTAAGGAGGGAGGGAGGGAGGGAGGAAGGAAGGAAAGGAGTAATGAGGGAGGGAGGGAGGAAAGGAGGAAGGAAGGAAGGAAAGGAGTAAGGAGGGAGGGAGGGAGGAAAGGAAGGAAGGAAGGAAGGAAGGAAAGGAGGAAGGAAGGCAGGAAGGAAAGGAGGAAGGAAGGAAGGAAGGAAGGAAAGGAGTAAGGAGGGAGGTAGGAAGGAAGGAAAGGAGTAAGGAGGGAGGAAGGAAGGAAAGGAGTAAGGAGGGAGGAAGGAAGGAAAGGAGTAATGAGGGAGGGAGGGAGGAAAGGAGGAAGGAAGGAAGGAAGGAAAGGAGTAAGGACAAAAGAGAAAGGAATTTAGGAGAGAAGGGAGGAAGGAAGGAAGGAAAGGAGTAAGGAGGGAGGAAAGGAGGAAGGAAGGAAGGAAGGAAGGATGGAAGGAGGAGCGAGCAAAGAAAGAGGGAAGGAGGGGAAGAAGGAAGGAAGGAAGGAAGGAAGGAAAGAAGGAACAGTCAAAAGAGACTGAGTCAATTTGACCCGGGAGGACGACAGGAGGGTTAAAAAAAAAAAAAAAAAAAAATCTAATTTCTGTCAGCTGAATAGTTTCATTACACATGCTGAAAAAGTTCATTCAAGAGAAAATGTTACAACTGTCGTTTTGACCCGGCACAAAAATAGATTTGGTTTAAGTTGGTGTGGAGAGAGTCCACATAACCAATAGCTCAGACTGCATTTTGACTGTGTGGAGGCTCGAAGTCGTAGTTTGTGACCTGCATCAGTGGGACTCTATTAAAAAGGACTGCTTAACGTCACACCAGGTTAACAATAACTGGGGATTTCCACCGGGTCCGTCAGCGCCACGGTTTAGCTCCGTCCTCTGCCCGGCGTCAACTCACACCGGGAGCGTTACAGCAGCGGAGCTCTGGTAGAGAAGTCTGCCTTTAAAATGAAGTTGCACTGTTAATACAGTAATTACGGCAGCCCAATCAAATCTGAACGAGTGCCTTTAGTCTACCGTAGTTACTGTAGTAGCAGCCCAATCAAATCCGAACGAGTGCCTTTAGTCTACCGTAATTACTGTAGTAGCAGCCCAATCAAATCCGAAGGAGTGCCTTTAGTCTACCGTAATTACTGTAGTAGCAGCAAAATCAAATCCGAACGAGTGCCTTTAGTCTACCGTAATTACTGTAGTAGCAGCACAATCAAATCTGAATGAGTGCCTTTAGTCTACAATAATTACTGTAGTAGCAGCACAACTAAATCTGAACGAGTCCCTTAAGTCTACCGTAGTTACTGTAGTAGCAGCACAATCAAATCCGAACCAGTGCCTTTAGTCTACCGTAATTACTGTAGTAGCAGCCCAATCAAATCCGGAACGAGTGCCTTTAGTCTACCGTAATTACTGTAGTAGCAGCCCAATCAAATCCGAATGAGTGCCTTTAGTCTACCGTAATTACTGTAGTAGCAGCACAATCAAATCCGAATGAGTGCCTTTAGTCTACCGTAATTACTGTAGTAGCAGCACAATCAAATATCAATCAATGAAATACGATCAGGAGGCTGCATGGGTTGTTTTATTTTGAAAGAAGGAAATTTTATTATGCCGATTCAGTGTCTGACTTCCTGTCTGGTGCAATCTGCTCTGTTGAGCTTGTCGCGAGTTGGAAACGGCTCCGTCAAAAATAGAAATGCTACCTATTGATAGCGCTGTGGTACGCTGAGACGCTCCCAGTGGAGACACTCTCATTGATTATAGAGGTATCGATCAGCTCCGGTGACCGCGGCGCAGCTGTAACGCGCCGCTGACGGACCCGGTGGAAATTGGGCTTAACACTTCTTCCCCTGTCTGTTTCTCAGCAGGCACCTTGGTCCCCTTGAAGTTCACCACATTTTTTGTGAATGCCAAGCACAATTACGAATGGGTAAGGGTCTATAACAAAAAGCCTTCATTCTCTCTTTATGGTATGAAAACCAACATTTTGGCACCAACTAGAAGGCAAACACAGTTGAAACATCGGTTTTCATTCAAAAAAATATTCCCACTTTTTTTCTTTTCTTTTTTTTTTTTTTACCTCAGAGAAAGCAAACTCCTCTCACAATCACATTTCTCTGACACACTGAAGTAAGGAGTGCACTTCAGTGTGGTGGATAAGGCTCCTCAACCAACACCAGTCCTGTCAATATAATACCCCCTTTTCCACCGAGCTGGAGCCAGTGCTGGTTTGGAGCTAGTGCTAGAGCCAGTGCTCAGTTGGTGCTAATCCAAGCACCTCTTATGAACCTGTTGCTTTTCCACCGGCAAGGAGCCACGCGATTACGTCACTGTATAACGTAGCCAGCGCACGCCTTTGAAGCACTTCCATGATTCACCAGTGCGAGGCAGCAACATGGCGCAAGACATCTAGTAGAAGAAGAAGAAGAAGGCGACAGCTCTGGCAAAAAAAAAAGATAAAAATAGTATTTTTAATCAACAAATCTTTAACCCTCGTTAGCTAAACGTTAGCCCCGCTAGCCGGCTAATAAACGTTATCCCCGCTAGCCGGCTAGTAGACGTTACCCCCGCTAGCCGGCTAATAAACGTTAGCCCTGCTAGTCTGCTAATAAATGTTAGCCCTGCTAGCCGGCTAAACGTTAGCCCTGCTAGCCGGCTAATCAACATTAGCCCCGCCCCCAGGCTGCTGACGTAATCGGTTCTTGCTTTAGACCAGCAAAGAGTTGGTGCTTGCTCTGGCTCCCGTTCTGAGGCTCGGGGCTGGAGCTTTGGTGGTGGAAAAGCAAAGAACCGGTGCTTAGTCAGGCTCTGGCTCCAAACCAGCACCAGCTCCAGCTTGGTGGAAAAGGGGGTATAAGAGAACCCACTACAGGTTTACGGTCCGCTAGTGAAAAACGTCCTCGGCTCCAAGCACCGGCCGGTTGTTATGCTTCTCAGGTCAGAGTGTCTGCAGTTTGAAGAAAAGACATAAAAACAACGTAGAAGCAACGCGATCACACGCTGCTAGTGTGTTCTGTGACGGCCGGGCTGTAGCTAATCAACGACAGCTCGTTCTCCATTTCAGTTTCCGGCTCCGTTTCCGACGGCAACATGCCGACGTGACATTCAGAGAGGTTCTGGGACACGCCTCCTATTTGTGTCCCGTCGTCTGTCGTGTCCTCTGGGTCCACTGTCAGCCGCCCGTTGTCCCCTCTACCGCCGTTGCGACAGTTACTATTGCGATCCACGCCCGCTTTGCCGTGACCGCCCGTCAGAAGGGGGGTCACGGTGTGCGACGGGCACGGAGGGGGGACCAGGACGGTTTTGCATCCCGCCGCGTTGGCCCCCACGTTGTACTGGCACCTGATGTAGTTGGAGAAGGCTCTCCGGTAGGTCCTATTGAAGAGGGTGTAGACTAGAGGGTTGACCCCCGAGGAGATGTAGCCCACCCAGACGAAGACGTTGAGGAGGTAATTGAGAGCCGACTCGTTGCAGGAGCCTCGGCACAGGACGAAGGTGACGTTCGTGATGAAGAAGGGACACCACATGATGAGGAAGAGGAAGAAAACGATTCCCAAGACCTGAAAGAAAGAAGAGAGAGATGAGACGAGAGGAGAAGGAAAACAGATGTGAGGAGATTTTAAATTACAACAAAAACACAGGAAATAACTTAAACCTTCCTCCCTCCTTACTCCTTTCCTTCCTTCCTTCCTTCCTTCTCTCCTTACTTCCTTCCTTTCCCCCTCCCTCTCTCCCTCCTCACTCCTTTCCTTCCTTCCTTCCTTCTTTCTCTCTCTCCTTACTTCCTTCCTCCCTCCCTCCTTACTCCTTTCCACCCTCCCTCCCCCCCCTTACTCCTTTCCTTCCTTCCTTCCTTCCTTCTCTCCTTACTTCCTTACTCCTTTCCTTCCTTTCTTCCTCTTTACTCCTTTCCTTCCTCCCTCCCTCCTTTCCGTCCTTCCGTATCTCCTTACTTCCTTCCTCCATCCTTCCTCCTTTCCTTCCTCCCTCCCTACTCCTTTCCTTCCTTCTCTCCTTCCTCCCTCCCTCCTTACTCTTTTCCTTCATTCCTTCTTTCCTTCCTTCCTCCTTAACTATTTTCCTTCATTCCTTCCTTCCTCCTTAACTCTTTTCCTTCCTTCCTTCTTTCCTTCCTTCCTCCTTAACTCCTTTCCTTCCTTCCTTCCTTCCTTCCTCCCTTCCTTCTTTCCTTCCTCCCTCCCTACTCCTTTCCTGCCTTCCTTCCTTCCTTCCTTCCTTCCTCCCTCCCTCCCTCCTTACTCCTTTCCTTCCTTCTCTCCTTACTTCCTTCCTCCCTCCCTACTCCTTTCCTTCCTTCCTTCCTTCCTTCCTTCTCTCCTTCTTCCCTCCCTCCTTACTCCTTTCCTTCCTTCCTCCTTACTCATTTCCTTCCTTCCTTATCTCCTTACTTCCTTCCTCCATCCTTACTCCTTTCCTTCCTCCCTCCCTACTCCTTTCCTTCCTTCCTTCCTTCCTTCCTTCTTTCCCTCCCTCCCTCCTTACTCCTTTACTTCCTTCCTTGTCTCCTTACTTCCTTCCTCCATCCTTACTCCTTTTCCTTCCTTCCTTATCTCCTTACTTCCTTCCTCCATCCTTCCTCCTTTCCTTCCTCCTTTCCTTCCTTCCTCCTTTTGCTCTACAACTGAAATGAATCCATAGTAAATACAGTAGATTTCTGTTTTTTTAGTATCCTCCTTGTAAGTAAGTGTGCCACTTCTGCTGGGATTTTCATTTTTTGATGTCAGTTCAAGAGTTCTCGTCTGCTGGTATGAAATGTTTGCAATAGATAGATACACAGCTGTACTCTGAAGCTTTCATTACACGGCAGCAGCAGGAGCCTGTGACTGTGTTTGACATGACGAGGGCCACATACAGGCCGGATCATTAAAAAGATGGAGGGAAGGAAGGAAGGAATAAAGAAAGGAAAAAAAGGAAGGAAGGAAAGAAAGAAGGAAGAAAGGAAGGAAGGAATGATGAAAGGAAGGAAGAAAGAAAGAAATAAAGAAAGGACAGATGGAAGGAAGGAATGAAGGAAGGAAGGAAGGAAGGAAGGAAGGAAGGAAGGGAGGAAGGACAGATAGAAGGAAGAAAGGAAGGAAAGAACAAAGAAAGGAAGGACAGATGGAAGGAAGGAAGGAAGGAAGGAAAAAAGGAAGGACAGAAGGAAGAAAGGAAGGCAGGACAGATGGAAGGAAGGAAGGACGAAAGGGAAGAAGGAATGAAGAAAGGAAAAAAGGAATGAAGGAAGAAAGAAAGAAAGAAAGGTAGGAAGGACAGATGGAAGGAAGGAAAAGAACACAGGAAGGAAAGTGAGCCGGATTGGACCCCTTGGTGGACAGGTTCTAGCCCACGGGCCGCATGTTTGACACCCCTGCAATAGATAGATACACAGCTGTACTCTGAAACTTTCATTACACAGCAGCAGCAGGAGCCTGTGACTGTGTTTGACATGACGAGACAGCTCGTACACGACTCTGAGATTGCCTGGTCTCATGTGGTATGAGATAATACAGGAGAGGGGACTAACACATCTAAACTCTGAAAACACACTATAGAGCAGAAAAGGTGGAAGGTTGAGTTTTGGGGGTTACCAACTTGAACCTATAAGTAAAACATTCATGCTACGACAGCGTGAAAATGATGGAAACCCAAAAGCTAAAGAGAAAATTTTGATATATATGAAAAAAAGAGATGGTGGGTCTGAATCTTCCTCTTAAACTTTCTTCTTCCTTTCCTTCCTTCTTTCCTTCCTTCCTTCTTTCCTTCCTTCCTTCCTTCTCTCCTTCCTTCCTTCCTTCTCTCCTTCCTTCCTTCCTCCTTTCCTTCCTTCCTTCCTCCCTCCTTATTCCTTTCCTTCCTTCCTTCCTTCCATCTGTCCTTCCTCCCTTTCTTCCTTCTGTCCTTCCTTCCATCTGTCCTTCCTCCCTCTCTTCCTTCTGTCCTTCCTCCCTCTCTTCCTTCTGTCCTTCCTCCCTTTCTTCCATCTGTCCTTCCTTTTTTCCTTCCTCCCTCCCTTCTGTTCTTCCTTCCTCCCTCCCTTCCTTCCTTCTTTCCTTTTTCCTTCCTTCTTTCCTTTTTCCTTCCTTCCTTCCTTCCTTCTTTCCTTTTTCCTTCCTTCCTTCCATCTGTCCTTTCTTCCTTCCTTCCTTCTGTCTTTCCTTTTTTCCTTTCTTTGTTCCTTCCTTCCGTTTTTCCTTCCTCCTTCCTTCTTTCCCTCCATCTTTTTAATGGTCCGGCCCACATGAGATCAGATTGGTCTGTATGTTCTAACCCTTTAATAAAAATGAGTTTGACACCTCTACACTAGACATTAGTACATCGTAGACTAGATATTTAACACTCTACGAGACAGGAAGTGATTAAAACTAGTTTCCATCTGCAGTAAAGAGCTGTGATATGATACCTGCTCAGCTCCAGACGGCAGACAGACCAAAGTTTTACCGCTCCGCTAAACAAAGTGGAGACTGAATGAATGCTAATGTCGGCTCTGTGTGCTGATGTGTGTTACTGTTTGCTGCCGCGGCAACCATGTTAACTTTTATAAGGTCATAAAAATGTCAAATGTGGTCAGGATGGACTTTATTGTGGAAGTCTATTTCCATGTGGCATCGAGTCAGTAGCAATGATAGTGTTGTAATCCAGTCTGTTTCTCTGGTAATTAAAGCATCAATGTGACTATTTTGCATTTTAGAAGAATTACAGATAAAATATCGACATGTTGCTCTATAAAACCTTCTTCAGTCGAATAAAGGATGAAAAACCCCTCTACTCCCTATATATAAGATTATTTTTTGTCACGATAGACAATAAAAATTCTAAATCTGAAGTTAACCTTCCTGTGGTCCTCCCGGGTCAAATTGACCCCATCTGTTTTGACTGTTCCTTCCGTCCTTCCTTCCATCTGTCCTTCCTCCCTCCCTCCTTCTCTCTTTCCTCCGTCCTTCCATTCATCCCCCTTTCTTCCGTTCCTCTGTCCTTCCTCCCTCCCTCCTTCCTCCCTCCCTCCCTTCCTCCCTCCCTTCCTTCTACCTCCCTCCCTCCCTCCCTCCCTTCCGTCCTTCTTCCTCCCTCCCTCCTTTCTTTCCTCCCTCTCTCCCTCCCTTCCTCCCTTGACTCGAAGACAGCAGGAGGGTTAAAACAATGGAGATCAGCAAAAATAACCCTTTCAGCTGCTGCTAAGTTGCGGTTTAAATTAAAATTGAACTTAGACGTAAATGAGATCGATGCCGGCTTCCTGTAATTACAACTAGTGGCAGCAGGGGTCACTGTTTCCAAGCCGTTACATCACTGTAGTCGGGCAGCACTTTAAATCACATGACAAGCACCCCACCCTTACCTCCCACCCATCCTTACCTTGGAGGCCCGCCTCTCGTTCTTTATGGCCTGCATCATCCCCCGTCGCCCGTGGCAACCAGACGTGTCGCTCCGCCCCGTCCCCGTGGCCGGCGAGCTGAGCTGAGACGCCACCTCGGAGCTGGGGATGATGCTGATGCTGTCTGATTTGGAGGTGCTGAGTGCTATACTGGACTCCGCCCCCTTCAGGCAGCTCAGGGTGTTGCGTCTGCTGGGGAGAGGAGGGGGCTTCATATCTGTGGGAGGGGAGAGAGGTATTTAAAGATGTACTGTATGAAGATATACAATTACCCTTCCTGTCGTCCTCCCGGGTCAAATTGACCCCGTCTGCTTTGACTGTTCCTTCCTCCTTTTCCTTCCTTTCCTTCTTTCTCTGTCCTTCTTTCCTCCATTCCTCTTTTCCTTTCTCCCTCCCTCCCTTGTTCCTTCTTTACTCCCTCCCTCCTACCTTCTTTCCTTCGTCCTTCCTTCCTGCCTTCTTTCTTTCCTTCCTTCCTCCCCTCCTTCCTCTGTCCTCCTGTCCTCCCTTCCGCTTTTCCTTTCTCCCTTTCTCCCTCCATTCCTTCCTTCCTTCCTTCCTCCTTTCCTTATTTCTTCCTCCCTTCCATCTTTCCTTCCTTCCTTCCTTCCTTCCTTCCTCCTTTCCTTCCTTCCATCTTTCCTCCCTTCCATCTTTCCTTCCTTCCTTCCTTCCCTCCTTTCATCTTCTTTCCTTCCTCCTTTCCTTCCTTCCCTCCCTTCCTTCCTTCCTTCCTACTTTATTTCCTTCCTTCCTTCCTTCCCTTCCTTTCTTCCTACTTTACTGTACTTCCTTCCTTCCTTCCTTCCCTCCTTCCATCTTCTTTCCTTCCTTCCTTCCATCTTCCCTTCTTTCCTTCCTCCCTCCCTTCCTCCCTCCCTTCCTTCCTTCCTTCCGTCCTCCCTTCCTCCCTTCCATCCTTGACTCAAGGACAACAGGAAGATTATTTAACATTGAGGAAAGATGTGTTTAAAAGTTAGCGAGGGCTTTTCTTTAATTAGCTCTAAATCTGACGGCTAGGATGGGTGTTATGTAAGTTATCACCATGACGACTCCTCACCAATTTAGCCACCAAGAAAAAAAAAAGCTGCACATTTTCACCCTGTCAGTCAGGTTCTGTGTTAACAAGGCCGCTGACATTTCACATAGCGAGGGACAGACAAAAAGGTTGAACATGACAAGAATGTTTAAACGCACACTTCCTCTCGGTTGGGGATTGACGGAGGGAGAGGGGGGTGGGAGGGGGGGGGGTGAAATGAATGGGTGACTGCCACATCAGGTGATTTAATCTCTACATGACACGACGCTGAGGTCAGGGTCTGGAGATCAGGAACCAGCCGACGGTGTGCTGCTCGGACTGATCGGACTAATAGCCACAGCTGGTGAATATACTGATAAACGGTTCATCAGCAACTTCTTATAATTCAGATTTATCTCTTAAAGTTCCTCAAAGGGGAGCAGGTCCTTGACTTCAGATATTGAGAGACAAGTTTCAAGATGTGGTCTAATTTTTTGGATCTTGTTGATAAACAGGGGAGCAGCGTTTCGGATCAGTTGTAGACAGGAAATGGTAGATTAAGAGATGCCTATTGGTAGAGTGAGTTACAGTAGGCCAGTCTGGATGATATTAGTGATATTGAATGAATTAGAGATAGAAAGAAAACCCTCCTCCTCTGTTATCCCTATCCCTGTTTCCGTGACGACAGCAAACACATCTCTCCAACTTTTAATTTAAACCAGAGTAACCAGCTGTAGAGCTGGTTGGTTGGTTGGTTGGTTGGTAAGGAGGAAGGTAGTTAGGTAGGAAGGAAGGAAGATGGATAGATGGATGGATGGATGGATGGATGGATGAATGGCTAGATGGATAGATAAGGAGGAAGGTATTTAGGTAGGAAGGAAGGAAGATGGATGGATGGATAGATGGATGGATGGATAGATGGATGGATGGATAGATGGATAGATAAGGAGGAATGTATTTAGGTAGGAAGGAAGGAGGAAGGATGGATGGATGGATGGATGGATGAATGGCTAGATAGATGGATAGATGCATAGATGGATGGATGGATAGATGGATGGATAGATAGATAGATAGATAGATGGGTGGATGAGAGAATAAAAGGCCATTGTGTGGACTATTTTGAAAGATTACACATCAGCCTTATTGTGTAAAGAAGATATGATGAATAAATATTTGCACGTATGATGATTTGCAAAAAACAGGAAATGAGTCCCACAGTTAAATATGTGGGCGAGTGAGCGTGTTGTGTTGAGTATCTAATAATAATAATTATTAATAGTTTGACGTGCAAAGCTGTGCATGGTCCAGCTGAGTGAGGCTGAGTCTTAACTGCACGCCCGGGTCATGTTTTATTAATGTCATCTCATCTGCTGATTATTGTCTGACTCCTCGTTCCTTGATGTGATTATGTAGAGACATGACTTCTCACTGTCAGGCCTGTGGGGGGACATACAGACCAATTTAATGTCATGTGGGCCGGATTATTAAAGAGATGGAGGGAAGGAAGGAAGGAAGGAAGTAAGGAAGGCAGGAAGGAAGGACAGAACAAACGAACAAACGAACGAAGGAAGGAACGAAGGAAGGAAAAGGGGAAAGTAGGGAGGAAGGACAGATGGGAGGAAGCACAGAAGGAAGAACGGAAGGAAGGACGGACCGATGGAAGGATGGAAGGACAGAAGGAAGGAAGGAAGGACCGATGGAAGGACGGAAGGACAGAAGGACAGGGGAAGGAAGGAAGGGCAGAAGGAAGGAAAGAAGGAAGGACAGAAGGAAGGAAGCAACGAATGAAGAAAGGAAAAGGGGATGGTACAAGGAAGGAAGGACCGAAGGAAGGAAGGAAGGAAGGAAGGAAGGGGACTCCTCATTCCTTGATTATGTAGAGACATGACTTCTCACTATCAGGCCTGTTGAATGTTTAGAGCAGAGGAGTCAAACTCATCTTCATTCAAGGGGCCACATACAGACCAATTTGATCTCATCTGGGTCGGATTACTAAAGAGATGGAGGGAAGGAAGGAAGGAAGGAAGGAAGGAAGGAAGGAACGAACGAAGAAAGGAGAAGGGGAAAGTAGGGAGGAATGACAGAAGGAAGAAAGGAAGGAAGGACAGAAGGAAGAAAGGAAGAAAGGACAGAAGGAAGGAAGGAAGGACAGAAGGAAGGAAGGAAGGAAGGAAGGAAGGAACGAACGAACGAACGAAGAAAGGAAAAGGGTAAGGTAGAAAGGAAGGACAGAAGGAAGAAAGGAAGGAATGAAGGACTGAAGGAAGGACAGAAGAAAGGAAAAGGGGAAGGTAGAAAGGAAGGACAGAAGGAAGGAAGGAAGGACAGAAGGAAGGAAGGAATGAACGAAGAAAGGAAGGAAGGAAGGAAGGAAGGAACGAACGAACGAACGAAGAAAGGAAAAGGGTAAGGTAGAAAGGAAGGACAGAAGGAAGAAAGGAAGGAATGAAGGACTGAAGGAAGGACAGAAGAAAGGAAAAGGGGAAGGTAGAAAGGAAGGACGGACAGAAGGAAGGAAGGAATGAACGAAGAAAGGAAAAGGGGAAGAAAGGGAGGAAGGACAGAAGGAAGGAAGGAAGGAGAAGGAAGGAAGGACAGAAGAAAGGGAGGAAGGACAGAAGGAAGGAAGGAAGGACAGAAGGAAGGACGGAAGGACAGAAGGAAGGAAGGAAGGACAGAAGGAAGGAAGGAAGGACAGAAGGAAGGAAGGAAGGACAGAAGGAAGGAACGAACAAACTTCCAGAGCTTGAAAGAAAGGAATAGAGAGTAAAATGTTGGTGTTGGTTTGTGGTGGATCCATCGTTCATTATTAAAAAGAAAATGCCATCGATCTGTTTTAGTGGAGTGATTCAAATCTCCATGGCAACGACAACAACATAAAATATTAACACAATGCGCAACAGAAGCCCGTCTTTATCATAAACCCCCTCGTTGGATTGGTCTACCTTCTGATTCTGGCGGAGAGACTGTGTTGATCTGAGGAAGGTGGAAGGTGGAGGGCGGAGGCTGCAACGTGTTTGTCATCGTCGGCTGGTGCAAAGGCTGCTGGGAGGAAGTCTTTGCCTCGTACAGGAAGACGGTGGCCTGCCTCTGGAGCACCTGGAGGAGGAGTGAGAGTGAGTGAAAGGGGAAAGAGGAAGGAGAAGAGGGAGGAGGAGGAGGAGGAGGGTAAAGTAGCTATTTCAGGATTTAGTGATTAGCATAAACCCGCCCCTGCTGCTGTAGAGGTATAAATACATTCAGCACACACTACTACTACTACAGTCTACAGTTAGCCAGTTAGCTGAGTTAGCCTCCGAATTAGCCACCGCACTAGCAGCCGAGTTAGCCGCCGAGCGAGCAGCCGAGTTAGCCGCCGAGCTAGCAGCCGAGTTAGCCGCAGAGCTCGCAGCCGAGTTTGCAGCAGAAAGCTCTCAGACCTAGCGTCCATGTTTCTGGTAGAGGTGGTGACTTTGATTGACAGGTGACACTTGGTAGGGGGCGGGGCATCAGCTGACTCGGAGGCCACGCCCACAGCATTTGGCAGCAGAGAAAGAGGCTGATTTTTACACAACTTTGAAACTTTGAATTTCATATATTTGGCAATTTTTTTAATCATTCAAATTTGGCAGGGTGGTTAACAACACACTTTTCTGTGGTATGTCAAACTCAGAACACATATTTATTCTTACTTTACACAGACTTTAATGAAAGTGGGTTTTGGGGCAGGTGGGCTATGATAATGTGAGTACCTGTATGGTGAGGCAGTACGTCACCACCATGATGACCAGCGGGATGAAGAAGGCCACGAAGGAGCCGATCAGCATGAAGCGCTCCTCGTTGAGGACGCAGCTGCCGTTCACGAAGACCTTGTCCTCGTTGTGGAGGCCGATCACCGGGATGGGCATCGACACACCTGGAGGAAGACGAAATAAGAGAGAGAGAGAGAGAGAGAGAGAGAGAGAGAGTGAGAGAGTGAGAGAGAGAGAGAGAGAGAGAAATCTAGTTTTATAGGGATTCTTGTACTTTTATAACATTTTCAGATTCTTTACATGAATCCCTTTAAACCCACAGCTGTGGCGGAGTTTAGCTCAGTGGGAGGAGCGCCCGCCACATGTGTTGAGTCTTTAGTCCTCGCTGCAGGCGACCCCGGTTCGAATCCCGCACCTAGCGGTCCTATCCTGCATGTCGTTGCCCCCCTCTCTGCTTCCTGTTTCCTGTCTATCTCTACTAACCTGTTCATTAAAGGCAAAAAAAAAGCCCAAAAAATATACACTTTAAACCCAGAGCTTCTTCTGTTTATTCCTAATGACGACATTAATGCTTCTTTTTTTATATCATTAGTTTATTTGTCAGGGACATTGCATATTAATAAACACTTCGGTAAATATGCCAGAATTAGCCCAAAGACTGGAAGGAAGGGAAGGAAGGAAAGGAGGGAGGAAGGAAGGAAGGAAGGAAAGGATGGAAGGAAGGAAAGATGGAAGGAAGGAAGGAAAGGAGGAAGAAAGGATGGAAGGAGGGAAGGAGGGTTGGAAGGAAAGGAGGGAAGAAGGAAGGAAGGAAGGAAAGGTGGAAGGAAGGAAGGAAGGAAAGAAGGATGACAGGAAGGTGAAAGCAGCTCCTGTTATGAATCGATGAGCGGTCCCAGTGTTTTAATACCTGGGTGTTGGAGGGTTGGAGGGTTGGAGGGTTGGTGGAGGTTTAAAGCAGCTCCGGAGCTGTAAGAGGACTGATTCTCCTGACCTGTGATATTCATACTGACTGACTAATGCGCCG
>NC_070599.1:23151878-23176878 GCF_027409825.1 Scomber japonicus | reverse complement strand
ACACACAGACACACACACACACCTCGCTGCTGGAGGAGGATTACACTACCTGCAACATCATCAGGACACACACACACACACACACACACACACACACACACACACACACACAGTCAAACCAAAAGCTGACAGCTGCTATAACTGCAGTGCGGGAGAATACATGCGGCCTGCGGGCTAGAACCGGCCCACCGAGGAGTCCAATCTGGCCCACCTTCCTTCCTGTCTTCTTTTCCTTCCATCTTTCCTCTGTCCTTCCTTCCTTCCTTTCCTACCTCCCTTCTGTCTTTCCTTTCCTCCCTTCCTTCCTTCTTTCCTCCCCCTACCTTCCTTCCTTCCTTCCTTCCTTCCTTCCTTCCTTCCTTCCTTCCTTCTTTTGTCCTACTTTACTTCCTTCCTCCATTCCTTTCCTCCCTTCCACCCTTCCTTCCTCCTTTCCTTCCTTCTTCCTCCCTTTCATCCTTCCTTCCTCCTTTCCTTCCTTCTTCCTCCCTTTCATCCTTCCTTCCTCCTTTCCTTCCTTCTTCCTCCCTTCCATCCTTCCTTCCTTCCTTCCATCCTTCCTTCCTCTCTTCAGTCATCATTGGGTTGAAAGAACCTCAAAGTCAAATCAGACTCCTGAAGGATCTTCTGACGGATGTTTCGTAGCTAATCCTTCAGCATCGACCGCTGTAAAGCCTCTCAGACCTTAATCACAGCAGGCGTGGGTCGATGAGGGAGGGTCAGGGAGGAGGGGGGTCAAGGAAAAGCCAACGAGGAAAAGGAAGGGGGGAGGGGGGGTCTTACTATTCAAGATAAAGAGCTGAAGAGTATCTGAAGGCATCAGTCAGAGCTGCTGGTAAGAAATAATCTCTCAGAGTGAAACAACTTCTTCTATCCAGAGACTTTAATAGCGATACGTATCAAACCCAACATCACGTCTCTCCCTGTTTGTTGCTTTCTTTCGTCTATTCTACCTTTTTTTTTACTTCCTGCACTGATAAGACCGAGACCGAGACCACTTCCTGTACACGTTATTATACAAGCTTCCCCACAGCGAATGTGATTCTGAGAGAAGATAGCTGGCTTTATAATGTTTGTTGGTTTAAAAGCTGCAGGGAACTTTAGAGAGCTGCAGACTGGATGCTGGAGCTTTGACAGTTTTTACTTGTGCAGAATAAAATGAGACTAAATTTGATATTTGGTTAAAAAGAGAAGAAGAAGAATGTAAGCTATAAAAACCCCTACTGATTAAAATGCATCCAGTAACTTTGTCTTAAGATACACATTCCCCATATCTTTATTTAACCCTCCTGTTGTCCTCGAGTCAAGGAAGGAAGGGAGGAGGAAGGAAGGAAGGGAGGAAGAAGGAAGGAAAGGAGGGAGGAAGGAAGGAAGGAAGGAAGGGAAGAAGGAAAGACAAAGGAAATATGGAAGGAAGGTAGGAGGGAGGGAGTAAAGAAGGAACGACGGAGGGAGGGAGGGAGAAAGGAAAAGAGGAAGGGAGGAAAGAAGGACAGAGGAAAGAAGGAAGTGAGGAAGGAAAGGAAGGAAGGAAGGAAGGAGGGAAGGAAAGAAGGAAGGAAGAAAGAGAGGAAAGATGGAACAGTCAAAACAGACGTGGTCAATTTGACCTGGGAGGACGACAGGAAGGTTAAAGTGAGAAAAATCAACTTTTGGGTTGCTATAGTAACCTGCATGCTTCTCTTTTAGGATGAAGCACCTGAGAGCTATATGCAATCATCTGTGAGAGGATTTAAGGAGGATTGAGAGAAATCCTCAGTCTCTCTCTCTATAAGCCAAGCTAACCCTAACACTGCCCAAAACTTTGAACAGGGGAACTTCAGCTTGTTTTTAAGTGCTGGGTTTTTATTTTGTTGTTAGTTTGTTATTTTAGTTTGGAGATGGAGATTACCGCTAGTCTATTTCTCAGTTTTTGTTTTGTTGAATAATTAGGGTTTAAGGTATTTTCCCTTATTATAGTTAAGGTGGAATAGTTGCTGATTTAAAGACAGACTTCAAAATTCACCATTAAACAATAAAGTTTGAGTGTCAGTAACAGCTATTATATCCATCTACTATCTTTTAAAAGATTAGCTTTTATTTTGAAGGTACTGGGCAGTTTGGGGTACAGAAGTGAATTCATTTCTATAGGTATGCACCAGTAAGGATATGGTTTATTTTACCAGGACAAGAGAGATGGCAGACCCAATTATTGGCCAACACAAGCTACTGGTCATATCAAACCAACCAGTAAACCCCAAAAATGTGTTTTTGAATTCAAGTTTTTACTTTTAAGAGGAAGTTTGTCTCACTTTTCTGTTTCTGTTCACACTGAAAGTCATGAGAAAATGTTCCCTCTCCTCATTGATCAGTTGTGTCTGGGAATAAGATCGTAGTAGAGGCGTAGGAAGGCCGGATTCAGATCAATGAGGTGACGCGCCAGGCCAGACGGAGAGTTTGGTAGCAACACAGCAGCTGAATAAGATCAATAAAATGTTATTTCCTGTTTGTTTCACAGCTGTTATGTTCTCCAAATAAACACGACCACAGACACCATCACACAACCCCGCGGCAGTACGCTGAAACTCTTGATTTGGGCTGAAACACAGTTGACAAAAGGTCTCGATTTAAAGTTTAACTCGAGCAAATACAAGAGAGACCTCTGGAGCGAGAAGTCAATCTTCAATTTTAAGGTTTAATAATCAGCATAGAGGGTTAAATACACTTCTGACCAACATCTACAGAGTATCATCTTTAACTTTTCTCTATCGTGTTGTAACCTTCATCCAAAGAGCGTCTCCCTATCAGTCCTAAAGCTTCTTTCAACTTTTACAATCAGATGTGGCTCCTATCCCAGAGGTAGATGAAGGGATAAAGGGATGAACACTAGCTCATATTCCTAACCTTACACTGCTTGTTACTTTCAGTCCTAAAAACCAGCTTATACAGTAGATGCTTTACTGCAACATCTGTACTGAAATTGCTCTGAATACTGATCTGGTGTTGGCTCAAGACTACAAGTGCTGGCATTGAGATGGACTCTATAACGCTCTATATGCTGTATACCTCTGGTGGTGTGACGCCATTATCCACTGTGCTAATTTAGTCACTAGATCTGAAACACTCTGTGACACTATCCATGCTCTTTGTGCTACCTTACCACCCACCATAAACTCCTGCCTTACAAGAAGCCAATATAGTTAGTTTCACGAGTCCAGATCGGACCTGGATTTATTCTCAAGCTTGCTGCTAGAAACTTGCTTGCTTTTGAATTCACTCATCTTCATCCCAGCGTGTAAAGCACTTCTGGCTACATGGAGAGTTAGTCTTGTAGTTGGGTCAGATCATGTTCCAACCACAATCAAACTGCTCTAGAGTTTGTTTGGTAATGGTCCAAAACCACTTCTTCAAAGAGTTGTTTGGTCCACACCAGAGTACAGTACACTTTTCAGCTTCTGTTCAAATGAATCATACCAAGAGGGAGTCCGATTCAACCGATTCAACCGGACATAACAATGCAGGTTTGAAAATAACCTGAATACATGAGCTAAACGTCAGGGTGTAATGGCAAACCCCTGACATAATGTTGCTTTAAAGTAGTTTTCCAAAGGTTCACTGACAGATACGCTCAATCTAATAAAGATGTCTAGAAGCAATGATACTTCAGGTTAGATGGTAATTTTAAAGGTCTATGCTTTAAAATGCATAAAACATTATCCTGTTGTCCCAATTTAGACCAGGCAGGTGAAAATAAAGAGAAGCTGAAGCAGTATTTTTCTCACTTGGTCTGAGAATCACCTGATTTAGCTGCAGATGAAACCCCCCCCCCCCCAAAAAAAACAGCACATGCTTCATGATATTTGCGACGTGTCAACTGCTGCCAACACAGAGTGAGGCAATTTGGGCGTGAGCGCTACACTCTGCATTTCAAATCAGTCACAGAGAGAAACTCTTGTGTCTAGATTGGTGCTTCAGTTCAGATGAAAAGCAGCTGCATCAGTTCTAAGTGGAGTAAAAGGAGAAGAGAGGGACAGAAAACCACACACTACTAGACTCTAATATATTTTCTTTTGGGTGTTTTGTTGCTCATCCTTTTGGTATTGATCAATGTTTGCCCTCTCAGACCTCTGGAGGGGTCAAGGTAACGCCAACAGGGGAAATACCATAGACTGAATAGAAGAAATGGACGTAACATCCGTGACGTCACCCATTGGTTTGTGGACTGCTGCTCGGAAGCCAATAGTTTTTAATCTAGGCAGCGCCATCTTGAAAATTTCAGGTGCATGCTGGGAAAAATAAAAACACGGATTCTACTTATATGGGCATGAGGCGGAGCCATGGGAGGAGCAGGGAGGTTGCTATGGTTACGAGGGCTGGATCTGGAGGACATTGGTCAATCAACCTGTCAATCAGGACGTAGCCACGCCCTAATGCATACCCTGCTTTATCGTCACATATAAAATCAGGGAGGCCAAAATGTCCCAAATGAACATCATACTGCATTGAAGAAGGCTTTAAACTAGCGATTGAGACCATAAACACATTTTGAAAACGTTTACTGAGGTTAGAAATCAAGTGAGAAGTTGGTGAATTCTCCATTGACTTGTATAGAGACGGTCGCCCCCTGGTGGCCTTTTGATAGAATGCAGCTCTAAGTTACTTCCTCGTTGGCCTCATTTCAGAGGCCTGGTAAAAACAGGGAGTCATTTTCATTCAAAAGCAGCGAGTTGTGGTGGACTGCAGAGTCAGAGGGAAGTAAAGCTGATCTGGAGGCGTCACTCATCTCCAGCAGGTCGATGCCGCTTTCAAAGACAACTTGAAAGTTAAACCAGTATACCACATTGAACATTTCTAGTCTTATCCGATTTTGTCCAATTATGTCAGTCACTACTCTTCCCATTAAGCAACAAAATGCTGTGTGTCATTAGTGTCCTGAACGTCCACTTCTTTAAAACCCCACTCTGCAGAGGCTGAGTAGTCCTCCTCATGATGGGCTCTTCAGGTCTAACATCAGTGGAGTGCTCCTTTAGTAGGAGGCACTGCACATCGAACTCACTGGTCAACATAATAACATTTATATGGTAGAAGAGTAAAATGTTGAAATACAAAACCGTTGTGTCGTCCTACCTTCTTTCCTTCCTTCCTCCCTCCTTGTTTCATTCCCATTTTCCTTCCTTCCTTTCCTCCCACTCTCCTTCTCTCTTTCTCCTTTCTCCTCTTTCCTTCTTTACTTCCTTCATCCCCCTTCCCTCCTGCCTTCTATCCTCCCTTTCTTTCTTCTTTCCTTCCTTTCTCTCTTTCCTCCCTTCCTTCTCTCTTTCCTCCCTTCCTTTTCCTTCCTTCATCCCCCTTTCCTCCTTCCTTCTATCCTCCCTCCCTTCCTTACTTCCTTCCTTTCTCCCTAACTCGTTCCTTCCTCCCTCCCTCCCTCCCTCCCTTCCTTCCTTCCACCCTATTCCTCCCTTCCTTCAATCCTTCCTCCCTTCCTTCCTTTTCCTCCCTCCTTTCCTTCCTTCCTTCCTTCCTTCCTTCCTTCCCTTCCTTCCTTTTCCTCCCTTCCATCCTTCCTTCCTAACCCCTTGGTCAACATAATACAACATGTCCCCATATATGTAGTCAGCGAGTTCACTTGTATTAAACCCTCCAGAGGATTATGATTCTATATCCTAAATGTAGGTTATGAAATGATTCTGGAGGAAGATTTAGATTATAGCTTTACATGCAGGAACAATCTAATGCACAGAGCGGCATTGTCTGTACTGTGTGTGTGTGTGTGTGTGTGTGTGTGTGTGTGTGTGTGTGTGTGTGTGTGTGTGTGTGTGTGTGTGTGTGTGTGTGTGTGTGTGTGTGGTTGTACATGTTCACACAACAAAAGGAAACCCCTCCTGGGTCTTAAAAAGGACACGAAACAACGAAACAACAACAACATGAAGGTGAAGGACGGGCGGATGGATGGATAGACAAAGAGAGAAAAGTTTTAAAAGTCATCCGATGGCTCAACACTTTCCACACACACACACAGACACACACACACACACACACACACACACACACACACACACACACACACACACACACGATAAAACTGATTACCCCAGGCTGAAACAAGGCTCTAACAGGGAGGATGAGGACAGACGGGAAGTCGGACCATCAGGGAGATTGGAAACAAAGAAAAGGAGGAACAGAAAGCTATTAAACAAACACTATGAGATTGTCTTAAAGTCGTTTGTTCTGACTTATTAAAACCGAAAACTGAATTAATTCTGACATTACCAAACATTTCTCTCTAAAGGGAATAAAAGAAAAAACAATTTCCTTTAAAGATGTCGACTAAAATGTCAAGTTTGTCTGATTCACAGCGTTTCAATTAACCCTCCTGTTGTCCTCGAGTCAAGGAAGGAAGGAACGAAGGGAGGAAGGAAGGGAGGAAGGAAGGAAGGATGGAAGGAAAGGAGGGGGAAGGAAGGAAGGGAGGAAAGATCAGAGAGGAAGGTAGGAAAGAAGGACAGAGGAAAGAAAGAAGGGAGGAAGGAGGGAGGGAGGAAGGAAAGAAAGGAAAGAAGGAAGGGAGGAAGAAAGAAGGAAAGGAGGGGCAATGAAGGAAGGGAGGAAAGAAAAGAAGGACAGAGGAACGAAGGAAGGGAGGAAGGAGGGAGGGCAGAAGAAAGGATGGACAGAGGAAAGAAGGAAGGGAGGATGGATGGAGGGAGGGAGGAAGATAGGAGGGAGGGAGGGAGAAGGAAAGGCAGGAAGGAGGAAGGAAGGAAGGAAGGAAGGGAGGGAAGGAAGGAAGGAAGGAAGAGTCAAAACAGGCGGGGTCAATTTGATCCGAGAGGACGACAGGAAGGAGTATATCTCCATTTCTCTTTTTAAGAGAAAGAGGGAGGAAGGAAGGAAGGAAGGACAGAGGAAAGAAGGAAAGATGGAAGAAGCAAGGGAGGAAAGGAAGGAAGGAGGGAAGGAAGGAAGGGAGGGAGGAAGGAAAGGAAGGAAGGAAGGAAGAAAAGGAGGGAGGAAGGAAGGGAGGAAAGGAAGGAAAGGAAGGAAGGAAGGAAAGGAAAAAGGAAGGAGGGAGGGAGGAAGGAAGGAAGGGAGGAAAGAAGGAAAGAAGGAAGGAAGGGAAGGAGGAAGGGAGGGAGGAAAGGAAGGAAGGACAGAGGAAAGAAGGACGGAAGGAGAAAGGGAGGGAGGAAAGGAAGGAAGGACAGAGGAAAGAAGGAAGGGAGGAAGGAAAGGAAGGAAGGAAGGGAGGAAAGAGGGAAGGAAGGAAGGAAGGAAGACAAAGAGGGAGGAAGGAAGGAAGGACAGAGGAAAGAAGGAAAGATGGAAGAAGCAAGGGAGGAAAGGAAGGAAGGAGGGAAGGAAGGAAGGGAGGGAGGAAGGAAAGGAAGCAAGAAAATGAGGGAGGAAGGAAGGGAGGAAGTGATGAAAATGAAATGTAAAAATGTGCTGCGATCACCTCTGGGGATGATGTTCAGCTGTGAGACGTCGTGTATCAGGAAGTCCCGTATGTTTAGACCTTTGAGGGGAAGCTGCCAGGGGATGCCGAAAAACTCATTAAATTTAATAACAGTCATCAATCTGCCAACTTCCTGTGTGGGTCGGACGAGGGATCGACAATTAACAGGAACGCCAATAAAATCCAGAACGACGACATCGTGAATCCGTCCTGAGGAACGAGCGTAAAGGTGAATCAACGTCTCTCTGGAGGAGCGTGGAGGGCGGAGGGGAGGATTCATTTAACACGAGTCATGAATGAGCTTCGGTTTGGTGTCGTCCTCCCACCTGTTTTAACTGTTCCTTCTTTCCTCCCTCCCTCCTTCCTCCCTTCCTTCTGTCCTTCCACCCTTCTTTTTTCCCTTTCTGCCTCCCTCCCTCCTTCTCTCTTTCTTCCTTCCTTCTGTCCTTCCTCCCTCCTTCTTTCTTTCCCTCCTTCTTTCCTTCCCTCCTTCCTACTTTCCTTCCTTCCTTCCTTCTTTCATACGCCCTTCCTTCCTTCTTCCTCCCTTCCATCCTTCCTTTCCTGCACTTTCTTCCTTCCTCCCCCCTTTCCTTCCTTCCTTCCTTCCTTCCATCCTTCCCTCCCTTCAATCCTTCGTTCCTCCCTACTTTCCTTCCTTCTTCCTCCCTTCCATCCTTCCTTTCCTGTACTTCCTTCCTTCCTTCCTTCCTTCCTTCCTTCCCTCCCTTCAATCCTTCGTTCCTCCCTACTTTCCTTCCTTCTTCCTCCCTTCCATCCTTCCTTCTTCCTTTCCTGTACTTTCTTCCTTCCTCCCTCCCTTCTTCCTTTCCTACCTTCCTCCCCCTTTCCTTCCTTCCTTCCTTCCCTCCCTCCCTCCCTTCCTTCTTCCTTTCCTTCCTTTTTTCCTTCCCTTCCTTCTTTCCTTCCATCCTTCCTTCTTCCCTCCCTTCCATAATTTGTTCTTCCATCCCTTTCCTCACTTCCTTCCTTCCTACTTCCCTCCCTTCCTTGACTCAAGGACAACAGGAGGGTTAATCTCTCCTAGATATTTGGGATTGACTCGGCCAAACTCGTTTTTTTACAGTGATTTTTACACTGTAATGTCTTTTTTCTACCACTAGGTGGCACAGAAAAGCGTGTATGAATGAGGACAGTTGATCAAAGTCAGGCAGAATGAAGTATAAGGATAATATACCTCACAAGTAAATAGCATATGTTGTATTACTATTGAGTCGGAGTTAACAAATTCCTATAGAGCAGAACAGTTTTACACACTCAGACATTGAGTTTTTGTTTCTTTTAAAGCTCAGCTGTCTTTATAGATTACTATTAATTTGAAGAAACTGAGCCACCATAGTTTCATAGAAGAAAAGATGATAAATGTCACCAAAATCAATAAGCTTGTTCCTCTGGTAATGCAAACCTATCATAACTGATTTAATTCAATGTCGATTTTTTACACTGTAATGTCCTTTTTCTACCACTAGGCGGTACAAAAAAGGGTGCATGAATGAGGACAGCAGGTTAAAGTTAGGCAGAATTAAGTATAAGGATAATACACCTCACAAATAAATAGCATAGGTTGTATTACTATTGAGCAGAACAGTCTTACACACTCACACATTGACTAAAAGTCTAGTTTTTGTTTATTTTAATCAGTTAAAGCTCAGCTGTCTTTATTGATTACTATTAATTTGAAGAAACTGAGCCTGTACTTATAATATACCACCATAGTTTCATAGAAGAAAAGATGATAAATGTCACCAAAATTAATAAGCTTGTTCCTCTGGTGATGCAAATATATCATAATTGATCATTTAATTCAATGTCGATTTTTACACTGTAATGTGCTTTTTCTACCACTAGGTGGTACAAAAAAGGGTGCATGAATGAGGACAGCAGGTTAAAGTTAGGCAGAATTAAGTATAAGGATAACACACCTCAGATTCCTATAGAGCAAAACTAAAAGTCTAGTTTTTGTTTCTTTTAAAGCTCAGCTGTCTTTATTGATTACTATTAATTTGAAGAAACTGAGCCTGTTCTTGCAATATGCCACCATGGGAAGAAACACAAGGACATAAGAGAAAAGATGATAAATGTTACCAAAATCAATAAGCTTGTTCCTCTGGTAATGCAAACCTACCATAATTGATTTAATTCAGTCGATTTTTACACTGTAATGTCCTTTTTCTACCACTAGGTGGTACAAAAAAGGGTGCATGAATGAGGACAGCAGGTCAAAGTTAGGCAGAATGAAGTATAAGGATAATATACCTCACAAGTAAATAGCATAGGTTGTATTACTATTGAGCAGAACAGTCTTACACACTCACACATTGACTAAAAGTCTAGTTTTTGTTTATTTTAATCAGTTGAGCTCAGCTGTCTTTATTGATTACTATTAATTTAAAGAAACTGAGCCTGTACTTACAATATGCCACCATAGTTTCATAGAAGAAAAGATGATTAATGTCACCAAAATCAATAAGCTTGTTCCTCTGGTGATGCAAATATATCATAATTGATCATTTAATTCAATGTCGATTTTTACACTGTAATGTCCTTTTTCTACCACTAGGTGGCACAGAAAAAGCTTGTATGAGCAAATCTATCATAATTGATTAAATTCTGAGTTAAAACATCCTCTCCTGTGTGTGTGTGGGGTCCAAATCTCTCAGAAACCAGATGATAAGCTAAACGTGTGTGTTTGTGTATTCTGACCTATGGATATGGTCCAGACCGCGGCGATCTTCATCATGGCTTTGGTTCTGGAGTTGAAGCGGCTGTGCTCGATGGGGTTGCGGATGGCGACGTAGCGATCCAGGGAGATGGCGCACAGGTGCATGATGGAGGCGGTGGAGAAGAGAACGTCCAGGTAAATCCAGATGGGACACAAGGCGTTGGGGAGAGGCCAAGCGTAGTCTGGAGGGGAGAAGAGAAGAAAGTTACACAAGTTAATTTATTTATGCAGTTTATTCACAAATTACAGATTTAATAATCCGTCTACTGCTGTTAATAATACTCAGCTGACTTTAAAAGCAGGTTCAGCCGAGAAGAACGAGTTAAGATGAAGCACTTCCTGTCGTCCTCCCGGGTCAAATTAACCCTGTCTGTTTATGACTGTTCCTTCCTTCCTTCCTTCCTTCCTGTCCTTCTTTCATCCCTCCTTTCCTTCCTCCTTTCCTTCCTTCTTCCTCCCTTCCTTCCTTCCTTCCTTCTCTCTTTCTTTCCTTCCTTCCTTCCTTCCTCCCTCTTCCATTCATCCCTCCTTTCCTTCCTTCCTCCCTCCTTCTCTCTTTCTTTCCTTCACCCTACTTTTTCCTTCCTTCCTTCCTTCCTTCCTTCCCTCCTTTCCTTCATTCCTCCCTCTTCCCTTCATCCCTCCCTCCCTCCCTTCCTTCCTTCCTTCTTCCTCATTTCTCCCTTTCTTCCCTCCTTCTTTCCTTCCCTCCCTCCCTCCTTCCTTTCTTTTCTCCCTTCCTTCCTTCCTTCCTTCCTCATTTCTCCCTTCCTTCCTTCCTCATTTCTCCCTTTCTTCCCTCCTTCTTTCCTTCCTTCCTTCTCTCTTTCTTTCCTCTCTCTCTCTTCCCCCCTCCCTCCCTCCCTTCCTTCTCTCTTTCTTTCCTTCCTCTCTCTTTCCTCCCTTCCTTCCTCCCTCCTGCTCTCTTTCTTTCCTCCACCCTACTTTTTCTTTCCTTCCTTCCTTCCTTCCCTCCCTCCTTTCCTTCATCCCTCCCTCCCTTCCTTCCTTCCTTCTTCCTCATTTCTCCCTTTCTTCCCTCCTTCTTTCCTTCCCTCCCTCCCTCCCTTCCTTCTTCCTCCCTTCTCTCTTCCTCTCTTCCGTCCTCCTCCCTCCCTCCTCCCTCCTTTCCTTCCCTCCCTTCCTCCCTTCCTTCCTTCATTCTTCCTTCCTCCTTTCCTTCCTCCCTTCCTTCCTCCTTTCCTTGACTATTTAATCATGTGTTTCCACCTTTTGTAAAGCACTTTGAATTACCCAGCGTATGAATTGTGCCTATTATAATTATTATTATTATTATAATGATAAAAACATGAAGATAAAGATGTGTCCACTGCTGAGTAATAGTGTGTATAAATGTCTCCACTGGGGAGGAAAAGCTAACAGAGGAAACATGCTTAAGAAGAGTAATACAGTCATTAATACAGAGCCTGTGGTGGAAATAGGAGTGTCTGACTGTTTGTAGCTCCATTTTATAAAACACCCTCCATCATCTTCCAGCACAGGTGCAGCGAGCGGAGTCATTAAACGAGCTTCATCATTTAAACTGTTGTAATTAGGTCACAATTTATCAACACCAAGGATTTGATTTATTCTTTTTAAGAAGTATAAAAGATGTACTGAAGTCTTGTGGGAGTCTCAGGAGGAAATAATGAGAAAATAATGACTGTGGTTTTATAAACTATATGCATCAAAATGATTTAGTAAAGTTAGGAAAAAGGAGCCGAGTCAGTACCGAAGAAGGGAAGGGTCATTAAAAGCTAATAATTGTTAGCGGCGTCTTAACTTCCACCTTTGTGCTGTAGTTGTTCTTTCTTTCACTGGAAAACTTTAATCAAGAGTTGAGCTGTGTAGTCTGGTATGAAAGGTTCATCAACAGCTACTTTCAGCCGCTAGGAGGCGATCTAAGCACCTCCACTTTGTGTTGAAGTAGCTACTTGGTAGTGAGTTAGCACGCTAGCTAGTAAGTTAGCCTGCTAGCTGACTGACTGGAGGGAACATGATGCAGACGAAGCCACACAAAAGTCCAGCGTGGTAAAAACTTCCAGAAAGTAAAGGATAATAATGTTGTCAGGTGTGAAATATGTGGAGCAGAGTTGAGCTACGGTGGCTTCACATGGACAAAAAGCTGCTGTTTGCTGTGACAGTTACCAAGGGAAACTGTATAAAAGAAATGGACGTCCAGAAACATCCGTGATGTCACCCATTGGTTTGTGGACTGCTGCTTGGAAGCCAATAGTTTCGAATCTAGGCAGCGCCATCTTGAAAATTTCAGGTGCATGCTGGGAAAAATAAAAACACAGATTCTACTTATATGGGCATGAGGCGGAGCGGGGAGGTTGCTATGGTTACGAGGGCTGGCTCTCGAGGACATTGGTCAATCAACCTGTCAATCAGGACGTAGCCACGCCCTAATGCATACCCTGCTTTATCGTCACATATAAAATCAGGGAGGCCAAAATGTCCCAAATGAACATCATACTGCATTGAAGAAGGCTTTAAACTAGCGATTGAGACCATAGACACATTTTGAAAACGTTTACTGAGGTTAGAAATCAAGTGAGAAGTTGGTGAATTCTCCATTGACTTGTATAGAGACGGTCGCCCCCTGGTGGCCTTTTGATAGAATGCAGCTCTAAGTTACTTCCTCGTTGGCCTCATTTCAGAGGACCGGAGCTCCCCACCTGAGGGAGATGGACCTGACGCTAATCACCACACTAGTACGTCTCATTGCTAACATGAAAAAAGGAGCAGCACCAGTGTTAATGGTTTAAAGATAAATAAGCTTCTAAAAAATAAATCAGTGACCTCTCGACAGTCTGGATGTTACACTGAGACCTCCAGAGACATCAGAGACATCGTACAGTTTGTGAGACTCAGTTACTCGGTGATGCTCTGTCGATCCCAGAGGGGTAAAGTCTTTTTTTTCCTCCTCTCTCTCTCTCTCTCTCTCTCTTTCTCTGCTGACCCTTGACAGGGAGGACAGAGATCACAGCCGCTGACAGTGTGACACCGTGTAGAGCTGGTAGGAAACACAGCCGAGGGCTTTTCTTATTTTTTGCCCAGCTGAGAGAGAGAAAGTTAACCTTTCCTTAAACTGAGGGTAAAATTAATTAGCTTGATCGGCACGCTGACACTATTTATTTCACTATTTCACCCTCTTCCTCTTTTCCTCCCTTCCTTATTTCCTTTCCTCCTGTCCTTCCTCTTTTCCTCCTTCTCTCCTTCCTTCTTACTCTTTTCCTCCCTCCTTCCTTCCTTCCTCTTTTCCTCCCTTCCTTCTCTCCTCCCTCCCTCCTTACTCACTTCCTTCCCTTCTCTCCTTCCTTCCTTCCGCTTTTCCTCATCTCCTTCCTTCCTTCCATCCTCCTTTTCTCCCTTCCTCCCTCTTTTCCTCCCTTCCTTCTCTCCTTGCTTCCTTCCTTCCTATTTTCCTCCCTCCCTCCCTCCTTACTCACTTCCTTCCTTTCCTTCTCTCCTCCCTCCTTACTCACTTCCTTCCTTCCTTTCCTTCTCTCCTTACTTCCTTCCTGTTTTACCCCCTTCCCTCCTTCCTCTTTTCCTCCTCTCCTCTCCTTCCTTCTGTCCTTCCTTCCTTCTTTCCTCTCTCCCTCCTTACTCCTTTCTTTCCTTCCTTCTGTCCATCCTTGGCCTGAGGACAACAGGAAGGGGCCTCCTCTCCTCTCCTCTCCTCTCCTCTCTCTCTTTGACACATGGTTGTTATAAATAGCTGCAGGTCTGGCAGAGCTGAGATTTGGCTGGGTGGTCAGCGCAGTCATCCGTGCAGTCTGGGAGTCTGGGGGTTTGAGACCTGATGTAGGAATCCCCTCCTTTGTTAAATAGACTAGTGGAAGAACATTTATTATAACACTGAAACATTTAATGATTGTACATCCTTAACCAGAGAGTAGTTAATGTCAGAGATAGAGAGAAAGAGAGACAGAGAGAAAGAGAGAGAGAGAGAGAGAGAGCGAGAGAGAGAGAGAGAGAGAGAGAGAGCGAGAGAGAGAGAGACACAGACAGAGAGAGAGACAGAGAGCGAGCGACAGAGAGAGAGAGAGAGAGAGAAACAGAGAGAGGTAGAGAGAGAGAGAGACAGTCAGAGGCAGAAAGAGAGAGAGACAGAGAGAAAGAGAGAGAGACAAAGAGAGAGAGAGACAGAGTGAGAAAGAGAGTGAGAGAGAGAGCGAGAGAGAGACAGACAGACAGACAGAGAGAGCGAGAGAGAGCTAGAGCGAGAGACAGAGACAGAGACAGAGACAGAGACAGAGAGAGAGAGAGAGAGAGAGAGAGAGAGAGAGAGAGAGACTCCTTCAGGCTCTCTGGTCCAGATTAATGACAGAGTGTAACATCAGGTAAAGCTGCTGTTTTATTTCCTACTGTAAAAAATCTCTCTGTGTGTTTCTGAGCCTGAAGCTTTTTATATGAACAGTGCTTTGTTCATAGAGGACGAGACCTGCAGCCACACACACACACACACACAGATATACACACAGACACACACACACACACACACACACACACACACACACACACACACACCTTAATTTCATCTGTGATTCCTCGAACAAGCAGCACATATGTGATGCATGTGGAGTGAATCACACGCTCGTTTGTGTGTGTGTGTGTGTGTGTGTGTCTCTATCTCTCTCTCTGTGTGTGTGTGTGTGTGTGTGTGTGTCTCTATCTCTCTCTCTGTGTGTGTGTGTGTGTGTGTGTGTGTTGAGTAGGAGGCAGCTTGCATAACTTTTCAGAGGTCAAACACTTATTGGGGGCACTGCATGACACACACACACACACACACACACCCACCAGCCTCTGTGTGTGTGTGTGTGTGTGTGTGTGTGTGTGTGTGTGTGTGTGTGTGTGTGTGTGTGATTTTCTACTATAATTACTACGACTACACACTGTTGATAAAATACTCTAAAATGAAATCATGGTGTTTATTTAGGAGGATGGATGAGTCTATGTTTTCAGAAGCATCGGTTGGCATGACGATCAGAAGCATCGGTTGGCATGACGACCAAAAACTCGACTTTATGTTGCTTCCTTACTGTTTGTGTGGATTCACATTTACAGTTTAACTATGAATGAAACACACAAGTCTGTAGTTTGTCCTGCTGGTGTTGCCATAGGTAGCCGTCCAAGATGGCCGACCTGATAGCACATGTGACTCATATCGGGTCATGACAGATCTTCTTCTCCTTTTCTTGCTCATTCTCTCCCTCTATTCCTTCCTCTCCTTCCTTTTCCCCTATTCCTTCTTCTTACTATTTGTCGTTCTTTATTTTTGTCTTGTTCTTCTTCCTCTACTCCTTCCTCTTTTTCTTGTTCTTACTCTTCTTCTACTCCCTTATTCCTTCTTCTCCTCCTCCTCTCATCTTTCTTCTTCACCTCCTTCTTCTCCTCCTCTTGCTCTTTCTCTCCCTCTATTCCTTCTACTTACTTTATTGTTCTTTTCCGTCTTCTTCTTCTTCTTTTTCTACTCCCTCCATTCCTCTTCTTCTTTCTCTTCTCGTCCTCCTTGTTCTTCTTCTTCCTTCTCTTCTATTCCTTCAACTTTTTTTCTTTTTGTCGTCTTGTTCTTCTTCCTCTACTCTTTTCTCCTTCTTCCTCTTCTGGTTCTATCTCTTCCTCTTTGTTCTTCTTCCTCCTCTTCTATTCCTTCTTTCTTTTAGTCGTTCATGTCTTTTCCTTTTCGTCGTCTTGTTCTTCTTCCTTCCGTTTTATTCCTTCCTTTCTTTTCTTCATCTTGTTTCATCATCTACTCCTTCTCCTTCTTCCTCTTGTTTTTCCTCTCCTCCTCCTCCTCCTCCTCCTCCTCCTCTTCATCATCACCATTTACTGGATTTCTATCAGTTCCACACTTTAAACTATTTACAGCTTCTATTAAAAACATCGTCAACAACATCCAAGACAAATATCACACAGCGTTTTTATCTTTTCTTCTCAGGTCACCTCTCCCTCTCTTTCTCCCCCTCTCTCTTTCCCTCTCTTTCTCTCCCCCTCTCTCCCCCTCTCTCCCTCTCTTTCTCTCTCTTTCTTCTTCCATCTTTTTCTATTACAGTCACTCCACTCTCGCTTTTGTTTCTTCTTTCCAATTTATTAAAGCAGAGATGAGACAGCTCATATTACTGTAATCCAGAAGTCCGACGTGTGTGTGTATCTCTGTGTGTGTGTGTGTGTGTGTGTGTATCTGTGTGTGTGTGTGTGTGTGTGTATCTGTGTGTGTGTGTGTGTGTGTGTGTTTTTGTCTTGAGAGTGTTTCCAATCTGGGCTCCATGCAGAGAGATGGCCTTAAGCGATAACTTTGATTGAGTTGGCCTTCAAGGTCTTATAGTCTCATGCTGTGTGTGTGTGTGTGTGTGTGTGTGTGTGTGTGTGTGTGTGTGTGAGAGAGTGAGAGAGAGACAGAGAGATAGATATCCTAATTGACTCTACAAGATCTCATCTCCCTTTTTTGCTCCTCTTTCCTTCACATTGTATTTCTCTGTAGTAAAAAATAAACTCACTCTATTTGTATTTCCTGTTTTCAGAGGTGAGAGATCTTTTATTTATTTTATTTATGAGCTCTTTCCTCTCTTCATATATTATCAGTGTTACATTGTCACTTTAGTTTTCTCTCAGCAGACTCAGGAAGCAGCCAAATGAATCTAAAGTCGTATTGTTTTACTATCATCACTCAACTCAACTCAACTCTAACCCTTCCTGTCTGAATACAACATAGAAACAACTAGAGAGTAGAAGAAGCTCATGTACTACTGGGTTATATTACACATAATCAGTCTTCTTTTTCTTAATTGCTTCCTTCCATCCTTCCGTCCTTCTGTCCTTCCTTCCATCCCTCCTTCCTTTTTTAGCTTCCTTCTTCACTTTGTTCATTCCCTTTTTCACTCCTTCCTTCCTTCCCTACCTACCTTTCCTCCCTCCATCCTCCCTTTTTTAGTTTCCTTCTTCACTTCGTTCATTTGTTCCTTCCTTCTCCTCCTCCCCTTCCTTCCATCCTCCCTTCCTTTTTTCACTTCATTCATTTCCTTCCTTCCTTCTTCCCTCCCCTCCTTTCTTTCCTTCCTTCCTTTTTTCCTTCTTACTCATTTCCTTCCTTCCTTCCTTCCTACTCATTTCCTTCCTTCCTTCCTTTTTTCCTTCTTACTCATTTCCTTCCTTCCTTCCTTTTTTCCTTCTTACTCATTTCCTTCCTTCCATCCTTCCTTCTTTCTTTCCTCCCTTCCTCCTGTCCTTCCTTGACCCAAGGACAACAGGAGGGTTAATAGCATGAAAAGCTGCTGCATGCTTCTCCTCATAGTTTGAAATACTTCTATAAAAACTTGTACGACCTTTCCTTCAGGTTTTTAGTCGTATATCAAACTCGCTATAAAAACTATAATATAAGATATAAAAAAGGAGGGAAATGGGCACAGAGGATAAAGTATCTCATTCCCTGGGCTTGGACGGCTCTTTGTTTCAGATATATGATATTTGGCGTTTGCTCCTTTATTTCTATTCCAGCTCTGCACTGACGTCACTGACAGCTGGAGTCATATTTCCACAGGTTTTGTAGCCTCCTTATTATCCTGCTGATGTTCGACTGCAGGACATCGAGCTCCGTGGCGGGAACATCGTTTTACTCTTTGCTTTCTGTTAGTGATTTTAATTCTGAGGCTAAATGGAGTTAAAGATCACGAACAAGCAGAGATTCATTAAGTTTAACCCTCCTGTTGAAGGGAGGAAGGAAGGAAGGAAAGGAGGGAGAAAGGAGGGAGGGAGGAAGGAAGGAAGGAAGGAAGGAAGGAAGGAAAGGAGGGCGAAAGGAGGGAGGAAGGAAGGAAGGAAAGAAAGGAAGGAAGGAAGGAAGGAAAGAAGGGAGAAAGGAGGGAGGGAAGAAGGAAGGAAGGAAATGAGTAAGGAGGGAGGAAAGAAAGAAATGAGTAAGAAGGAAAAAAGGAAGGAAAGAAGGAAAAAAAGAAGGACAGATAGATGGAAGGAAGGAAGGAAGGAAGGAAAGAAGGAGCAACAAAAGAGGGAAGGAGGGCAAGAACAAAGGAAAAATTAAAGAAAGAGGGAGGAACAGTCAAAAGAGAGATGGGGTCAATTTGACCCGGGAGGACGACAGGAGGGTTAAAGCGTTGCTGCTGTAGTCCTGATACAGTCTGTAGTATAAAGTCCTGCAGCTACGTGTGTGTGTGTGTGTGTGTGTGTGTGTGTGTGTCTCTTCTGCCCCGACCATACATGTCACATACAGACATTTTTTTTTCTTTACCATGTACATACTGCAGGAGACACAATGAGGTCATGTGTGTGTGTGTCCAGCGGTGCAGTGTGTGTGTGTGTGTGTGTGTGTGTGTGTGTGTGTGTGGTGTGTGTGTGTGTGTGTGTGTGTGTGAACCCAGCTGAGGTCGACTGGAACACTGAAACTGAGATTTATGTGAGGAATGTGATTTGATAAGGTTAATTAGAATCATTATTCCAGTCTAAAGGACATTTATCTAATTTCACATGTTTTTATTTATTCATTTTTAAATTCTGGACCATTACAGCCTGTGTGTGTGTGTGTGTGTGTGTGTGTGTGTGTGTGTGTGTGTGTGTGTGTGTGTGTGTGTGTGTTCATTTCTATCATAGGCTACTTCTGGGGACATATTTCACATTTAAGGCCAATTAATTAGGGACAGCTAGAGAAGCCATGACCTTAGTTGGGGAAAAAAGGTGATTCTTAGTCTCCAGGAAATGAATGTAAGTCTATGTAACGTCCCCAAAAGTGATATATGTGTGTTTAACCTAACGTAACTCATTAATTTTAGGGTGAAGTTTAATTTAGTTTAATATTAAAGGTAAGTTTAGGGTTATATTAAGGTTTTATTAGGGTTTCGGCATATGGTTGTTATGGTTACGGTTACAATAACTGTCCAGGAAATGAATGTAAGTCTATGTAACGTCCCCTAAAGTGACATATGTGTGTTTAACCTAATGTAAGTCATTAATTTTAGGGTGAATAATTAGTTTAAGGTTAAGGTTAAGGTAAGGTTAGGGTTATATTAGGGTTTTGGCATATTGTTGTTATGGTTACGGTTACAATAAATGTCCAGGAAATGAATGTAAGTCTATGTAATGTCCCCACAAGTGACATATGTGTGTTTAACTTAACGTAAGTCATTCATTTTAGGATGAAGTTTAATTTAGTTTAATATTAAAAGGTAAGGTTAGGGTTATATTAAGGTTTTATTAGGTTTCAGCATATGGTCGTCATGGTTACGGTTACAATAAATGTCCAGGAAATGAATGTAAGTCTATGTAATGTCCCCAAAAGTGACATATGTGTGTTTAACCTAACGTAACTCATTAATTTTAGGGTGAAGTTTAATTTAATTTAATATTAAGGTAAGGTTAGGGTTATCTTAAGGTTTTATTAGGGTTTCGGCATATGGTTGTCATGGTTACGGTTACAATAAATGTCCAGGAAATGAATGTAAGTCTATGTAATGTCCCCACAAGTCACAATTATCTGATAAACACGTGTGAGCTAATGTAAGTTCAGGGTTGTTAAGGTCTCCAGGAAATCAATGTAAGTCCATGTAATGTTCTCTGAAGTGATGTAAACATGATTGTGTGTGTGTGTGTGTGTGTGTGTGTACTGCTGTGAAGGCTGATGAATGATCATGACTGTCATCATCATCATCATCATCAACTATTATCATCATTATCACTGTAATCTGTTTGATTCATTGTCAGTTAAATTGTGTGAGAAAGCTCTGTGTGTGTGTGTGTGTGTGTGTGTGTGTGTGTGTGTGTGTGTGTGTGTTTGTGTGTGTGTGTGTGTGTGTGTGTGTCGATCACTCAGCCCTGCCGCGGGGATCAATACACCCAAGTACCAGTCTGATGGATATCGCTGCAGGTATAGATCCAGGCTCTATTCAAAAGGTGTGAGTCCCCCATATGTGTGTGTGTGTGTGTGTGTGTGTGTGTGTGTGTGTGTCTCTCTCAGTGTGTATATTCGTGAAACAGAGAAAGAAAAAGAAAGTCTCTCCTCTGTTTTCTTTTCTTTCTTTTTTATAAATCCTGGGTGTGTGTGTTTGCTCATGTGAAACATTGATTACCTCGGTGAGCAATCAGCAGCAGCTCCAGCTAACAGACGCCGAGCGGGACGGCCAATACACGACTATTAACAAGCACTCAACCCTCTCTCCCTCCCTCCCTCCCTCCCTCCCTCCGAGCTCCTGTTTAGTATTCCTGGCAGATGTTTGACGGATACACAGCAGAGCCATGAATATATAGAGTTACGCCAAGAGAGGGGGAGAAGAAGATATAATGTGATTACTGATCGTGATTATGGCTGCATGACGGTACTCGATACCTTTAAGGTCACTAATAGGCGAACCTGTAGAGTGTTTCTATTTTAATGGGCGCAGCTTCTCCAGATATTACGGTAAAAATGGAGTCTTCTCACGTGACACTAATCCGCCAAACAAGGAAGGATGGAAGGGAGGAAGGAAGGAGGGAAGGAAGAAATGAAGGAAATGGGGGAGGAAGTAAGGGAGGAACAGAAAGGAAGGAAGGAGGGAGAAAGGAAAAGAGGAAGGAAGGAAATAAGGAGAGAGGAAAGAAGGAAGGGAGAAGGACTAGAGGAATTAAGGAAGGAAGGAAGGGAGGAAGGAAGGAGGGAGGGAGGACAGACGGAAGGAAGGAAGAGAGGAAGGAAGGGAGGAAGGGAGGAAAGAAGGAGGGAGGGAGGACAGACGGAAGGAAGGAAGAGAGTATGGAAGGAAGGAAGGGAGGAAAGAAGGAACAGTCAAAACAGATGGGGTCAATTTGACCCGGGAGAAAACTTCCAGCTGGTCATGAATATATAGAGTTACGCCAAGAGAAGGGAAAAGAAGATTTAATGTGATTACTGATCGTGATTATGGCTCGATGACGGTACTCGATACCTTTAAGGTCACTAATAGGTGAACCTGGAACTGATGAAATATTGGAGCATTGTGTGTTTCTATTTTGAAGGGGAGCAGCTTCTCCAGATATTACGGTAAAAATGGAACGGAAAGAAGGAAGGGAGGAAGGATAGGAAAGGAGGAGGAAAGAAGGCAGTCACTATGGGTCAAAGTCACCAGAGCAATAACGTTTCTTTACATTACCCAAAGAAGACCAAACTTTTAAGTACCCATGTTTAAAAGGCTGTGCCCCTGTGCAGCTTTCGCTCAATTCTCTCATTTCCGACGCTGTCCTTTTCACATGAACGCATCATGCTCAATGCCTCGTCCTACACGAAGAGTGAGACAGATGACAGCACAACGTCTAATGGACATTTCTTTTAGAGTTTGTTGTGTTGTGTTAGAGTTTATATGTCGCTATGAGAGCTAGCTGCCCGGTGTAACAGGCTGCATGAATGTTAAGTTATTGTATGATGCTGGTTAATGATGCTGTTCGATCCCCTTTGCTTTAAAAAAAACATTCGGCCAACATTTTTTACTCAATAACGGATGTGATTTAAAATGTAGCGAAGTACAATACTTCACACAAAACATACTTAAGTAAAAGTAAAAGTACAGATTTTTAAAACTACTTTAAAAAGTACAAATACACAGAAAAGCTACTCAATTACAGTAACGCGAGTAAATGTAATTCGTTACTTTCCACCTCTGCCACAAACCAATGGGTGACGTCATGGATGTGACGTCCATTTCTTTTATACAGTCTATATGTGCAACCCAGATTTTCCGTGATTCCATCCGTGATCGCGGGCCCTAGTAATGAGTACCGATACCAAGCCCTAGTTGATTGGATGATAAGTCCTAGTGGGTCTTGACTGGTTTAATTACAGTGATGAGCACAAAACTCCCCAAAACTGTAATTACTGTACACTCTTGTTTTTTTGGCCTGTCAACATAACATCTGTGTCGACTTCGCCCCTGAATTTGGCTTCTTTTGCCGCCACACTGATAAAACAGCACACACACACACACACACAAACACACACACACACCTCCCAGGCAATACTTGTTTGGCTCACAGTTTTCACTCAGTTAATCAAAAAATGTTTTCTCCGAGATGCAAAAAAAAGTCTCATGGCAACATCACTGTCAAATCATCCAGTGCCTACCGGGCCAAAAGGATTTATTCTTTAAATTCTCTGGCTTGGTCGTGATAATAGCCACAATAGTCTCATTTGACTGTCCTCGCTGAATTGGACCGGATCGGTATGTCTTCCATTATTCCGAAGCCAAGAATTTAGACAAACGCTGGATCATATTGGCCGTAAGTAAATGATTGTCACATCTTTATAACTAATATTTGAGCCAGATTTCCAGCCAGTACTCATAAGTTTTTACAAGTTTGTTAGGGGTTTACGGCAGATGGCAGATGGCAATTTGGTGCAGACCTTGGCAGGTAACCAAGGAAACTCACATTAAACATCACAAATCATTTAGCACCAATAGAGCCTAAATCTTTTATCCTGTCAGGGTAACTTGACCTGGAAGAATTGAGACTTTTGACACCCTAAAAGGGAGGATGGAAGGATGGAAGTAAGAAAGGAAGGAAAGGAGGGAGGAAAGGAAGGAAGGAAGGAAGGGAGGAAGGAAAGTAGGGAGGAATGGAAAGAAGGAAGGGAGGAAGGAAAGGAAAGGAGGAGGAAAGAAGGAAGGTAGGAGGAAGGAAGAAGGAAGGGAGGAAGGAAAGGAAAGGAGGAGGAAAGAAGGAAGGTAGGAGGGAGGGAGAAAGGGAGAAAGGAAAAGAGGAAGGGAGGAAGGAAGGAAGGAAAGAAGGACAGAGGAAAGAAGGAAGGGAGGAAGGTAGGTGGAAGGAAACAAAGAGAAGGAGGAGGGGAGGAAGAGGGAAGGGAGGAAGGAAGGAAAGTAGGGAGGAAGGAAGGGAGGAAGGAAAGGAAGGTAGGGAGGGAGGAAGGAAGAAGGAAGGAAAGTAGGGAGGAACGGAAAGACGGAAGGGAGGAAGGAGGAAAAAGAAGGAGGAAAGAAGGAAGGTAGGAGGGAGGGAAGAAAAGAGGACGAAAGGAAAAAAGGACAGAGGAAAGAAGGAAGGGAGGAAGGTAGAGGGGAGGAAAAACAAACACTCAGACTCAGCCCATTTTCTTCCTCAACCACCTTCATTATTTACTCCAAGATCCTCAAATGAATTCATCCAAATGCTTTTAAAAGTGAAAAACCCCCAAGATGCATTGATAAGAAATGGTTTGAAGTTCTTTGGAAGTAAGTAACATGAGTGTTGAAAAGGATTACTATCAACCCCCCCCCCCCCCCCCAGATTTCTCACTTAGTGTCAGTTCTGTGACATTTGGTGTTAATATAAATGACCTGGCTCAAACTTAAACAGGAAGTGAGCCTTTCTCTCTTTAATTTAATGTTTTTACTCAACATTGGAAAATAAATTAAATACTTATTTGATGGGTGCAGCTTCTCTAGATATTACGGTAAAAATGGAGCGGTGCATATCCAATCTTCTCACGTGCCAAACATGGAAGGTTGGAAGAGAGGAAGGAAGGATGGAAGGAAGAAAGGGAGGAAAGGAAAGAAGGAAGGGAGGAAAGGAAAGGAAGGAGGGAAGGAAGAAGGGAGGAATGGAAAGAAGGAAGGGAGGAAGGAAGGAAAGAAGGACAGAGGAAAGAATGAAGGGAGGAAGGTAGGGGGGAGGAAACAAAGAGTGAAGGAGGAAGGGAGGAAGAAGGAAGGGAGGAAGGAAAGGAAGGAAGGGAGGGAGGAAGGAAGAAGGAAGGAAAGTAGGGAGGAACGGAAAGAAGGAAGGGAGGAAAGAGGAAAGAAGGAAGGTACGAGGGAGGGAGGAAAAGAGGACTGAAGGAAAGAAGGACAGAGGAAAGAAGGAAGGGAGAAATGTAGGGGGGAGGAAAAACAAACATTCAGATTCAGCCCTATAATGACCTGGCTCAAACTTAAACAGGAAGTCAGCCTTTCTCTCTCTCTCTCTCTCTAATTTAATGTTTTTACTCAACATTGGAAAATAAATTAAATACACAGCCTCCAATCTTAACAACACAAGAGCCTATTAAGCTAATGTGGGTGTTCATGCGGAATCCTGGCTCAGATATTGTAAGCAAGAACAGCAGTTGATGGCTCGTATGGTATCGCAATTATCAAGTTGGCATCCTCCGAGCTCTTGAATCACTTTGCAAAAAAAAAAAAAAAAGAAATCACAGCGTGCAAAATGTCTCCGAGAAGCAATAATCATTTTGGATAATTGCACTGAAAAATGTTTGATATAATGACGGGGCTCGTGTCACAGCAGCGTGCTGGCAACAGCTGGTGAGTAGGGGTGGAAATGTGGAAGGGAAAGGCTGTTTACATATTGGGTGAGATTTATTATGCATGCCTGTGTCGTTTTCATGAGTAGAGTGACAGACTAACAAACTAAATCAATTATTACAAGCTCGTAAAGCTCTGATAGCCTAGCAGATAACTGTGTGCAACTCGTTCTTAACCCTCCTGTTGTCCTCAGGTCAAGGAAGGAAGGAAGGAAGGGAAGGAAGGAAATGAGTAAGGAGGGAGGGAGAGAGGAAAAGAGGAAGGAAGAAATGAGAAGGTTATTTGGACAAGTTTTATGTTAGGAAGGAAGGAAGGGAAGAATGAAGGAAGGAATGAGGAAGAAAGGAAGGAAAAGAGTAAGGAGGGAGGAAAAGAGGAGGGAAGGTAGGAGGGGAGGAAGGAAGGAAGGGAGGAAATTAGTAAGGAGGGAGGGAGAGAGGAAAAAGAGGAAGGAAGGAAGTAAGGAGAGAAAGAAGGAAGGAAGAAATGAGAAGGTTATTTGGACAAGTTTTATGTTAGGAAGGAAGGAAGGGAGGAAAGAATGAAGGAAGGAATGAG
>NC_070599.1:23142308-23151378 GCF_027409825.1 Scomber japonicus | reverse complement strand
TGCTCGGAAGCCAATAGTTTCGAATCTAGGCAGCGCCATCTTGAAAATTTCAGGTGCATGCTGGGAAAAATAAAAACCCGGATTCTACTTATATGGGCATGAGGCGGGGCCATGGGCGGAGCGGGGAGGTTGCTATGGTTGCGAGGGCTGGATCTCGAGGACATTGGTCGATCAACCTGTCAATCAGGACGTAGCCACGCCCTAATGCATACCCTGCTTTATCGTCACATATAAAATCAGGGAGGCCAAAATGTCCCAAATGAACATCATACTGCATTGAAGAAGGCTTTAAACTAGCGATTGAGACCATAAACACATTTTGAAAACGTTTACTGAGGTTAGAAATCAAGTGAGAAGTTGGTGAATTCTCCATTGACTTGTATAGAGACGGTCGCCCCCTGGTGGCCTTTTGATAGAATGCAGCTCTAAGTTACTTCCTGGTTGGCCTCATTTCAGAGGCCTGGTAAAAACAGGAACTCCTTTTCATTCATAAGCAGCGAGTTGTGGTGGACTGCAGAGCCAGAAGGAAGTAAAGCTGATCTGGAGGCGTCACTCATCTCCAGCAGGTCGATGCCGCTTTCAAAGACAACTTGAAAGTTAAACCAGTATACCACATTAAACATTTCTAGTCTTATCCGATTTTGTCCAATTATGTCAGTCACTACTCTTCCCATTAAGCAACAAAATGCTGTGTGTCATTAGTGTCCTGAACGTCCACTTCTTTAAAACCCCACTCTGCAGAGGCTGAGTAGTCCTCCTCATGATGAGCTCTTCAGGTCTAACATCAGTGGAGTGCTCCTTTAGTAGGAGGCTCTGCACATCGAACTCACTGGTCAACATAATATATTTATATGGTAGAAGAGTAAAATGTTGAAATACAAAACCGTTGTGTCGTCCTACCTTCTTTCCTTCCTTCCTCCCTCCTTGTTTCATTCCCATTTTCCTTCCTTCCTTTCCTCCCACCCTCCTTCTCTCTTTCTCCTTTCTCCTCTTTCCTTCTTTACTTCCTTCATCCCCCTTCCTTCCTGCCTTCTATCCTCCCTTTCTCTCTTTCCTCCCTTCCTTCTCTCTTTCCTCCCTTCCTTTTCCTTCCTACATCCCCCTTTCCTCCTTCCTTCTATCCTCCCTCCCTTCCTTACTTCCTTCCTTTCTCCCTAACTCGTTCCTTCCTCCCTCCCTCCCTCCCTTCCTTCCTTCCTTCCACCCTATTCCTCCCTTCCTTCAATCCTTCCTCCCTCCTTTCCTTTCCTTCCTTCCTTCCTTCCTTCCTTCTTTCCTTCCCTTCCTTCCTTTTCCTCCCTTCCATCCTTCATTCCTAACCCCTTGGTCAACATAAAACATAATGTCCCCATATATGTAGTCAGTGAGTTCACTTGTATTAAATCCTCCGGAGGATTATGATTCTATATCCTAAATGTAGGTTATGAAATGATTCTGGAGGAAGATTTAGATTATAGCTTTACATGCAGGAACAATCTAATGCACAGAGCGGCATTGTCTGTACGGTGTGTCTGTGTGTGTGTGTGTGTGTGTGTGTGTGTGTGGTTGTACGTGTTCACACAACAAAAGGAAACCCCTCCTGGGTCTTAAAAAGGACACGAAACAACGAAACAACAACAACATGAAGGTGAAGGACGGGCGGACGGATGGATAGACAAAGAGAGAAAAGTTTTAAAAGTCATCCGATGGCTCAACACTTTCCTCAAAGGGAATCACTTCAGCGTACACACACACACACACACACACACACACACACACACACACACACACACACACACACACACACACACACACACACACACACACACACACACACACACACACACACACACACACACACACACACACACACACACACACACACACACACACACACACACACACACGATAAAACTGATTACCCCAGGCTGAAACAAGGCTCTAACAGGGAGGATGAGGACAGACGGGAGGTCGAACCATCAGGGAGATTGGAAACAAAGAAAAGGAGGAACACAAAAGCTATTAAACAAACACTATTAGTCTTAAAGTCGTTTGTTCTGACTTCTTAAAACCGAAAACTGAATTAATTCTGACATTACCAAACATTTCTCTCTGAAGGGAATAAAAGAAAAACAATTTCCTTTAAAGATGTCGACTTAAAATGTCAAGTTTGTCTGATTCACAGCGTTTCAATTAACCCTCCTGTTGTCCTAGAGTCAAGGAAGGAAGGAAGGGAGGAAGGAAGGAAGGATGGAAGGAAAGGAGGGGGAAGGAAGGAAGGGAGGAAAGAAGGAAGAGAGGAAGGTAGGAAAGAAGGACAGAGGAAAGAAAGAAGGGAGGAAGGAGGGAGGGAGGAAGGAAAGAAAGGAAAGAAGGAAGGGAGGAAGGAGGGAGGGCAGAAGAAAGGATGGACAGAGGAAAGAAGGAAGGGAGGATGGATGGAGGGAGGGAGGAAGATAGGAGGGAGGGAGGGAGAAGGAAAGGCAGGAAGGAGGAAGGAAGGAAGGAAGGAAGGAAGGAAGGAAGGAAGGAAGGGAGGGAAGGAAGGAAGGAAGGAAGAGTCAAAACAGGCGGGGTCAATTTGATCCGAGAGGACGACAGGAAGGAGTATATCTCCATTTCTCTTTTTATACACACTCTCCATTCCTTTGTTTCCAGCCTTGTTTATCACTCATCCTCCTTTTTCTCCAGTGAGTGTGTGGAGAACTTTTCCAGAGATAACAGTTACTGGCTACAGCTGATAGTCGCCATTCATTTACAGATGACATCATTCATTCATTTACATATTTCTGTCTTTCTGTGGGAGGGAGGAAGAAAGGGAAGGAAAGAGGGAAGGAAGGAAGGAAGAAAATGAGGGAGGAAGGAAGGGAGGAAAGGAAAGAAGGAAGGGAGGAAGGAAGGAAAGAAGGAAGGGAGGAAGGCAAGGAAGGAAATGAGGAAGGGAGGAAGGAGGGAGGGAGGAAGGAAGGGAAGGAAAGAGGGAAGGAAGGAAAGAAGAAAAGGAGGGAGGAAAGGAAGGAGGGGGAAGGAAGGAAGGGAATGAAGGAGGGAAGGAAGGAAGGAAGAAAAGGAGGGAAGGAAGGAAGGGAGGAAAGGAAGGAAAGGAAAAAGGAAGGAGGGAGGGAGGAAGGAAGGGAAGGAAAGAAGGAAGGGAGGAAGGAAGGAAGAGTCAAAACAGACACGGTCAATTTGACCCTGGAGGACGACACAAAGGAGTATATCTCCATTTCTCTTTTTATACACACTCTCCATTCCTTTCTCATTCCTTTCTCCACTCCGTCCTTATAACTCATCCTCATTTTCTCCAGTGAGTGTGTGGAGAACTTTTTCTGCGATCACCTCTGGGGATGATGTTCAGCTGTGAGACGTCGTGTATCAGGAAGTCCCGTATGTTTAGACCTTTGAGGGGAAGCTGCCAGGGGATGCCGAAAAACTCATTAAATTTAATAACAGTCATCAATCTGCCAACTTCCTGTGTGGGTCGGACGAGGGATCGACAATTAACAGGAACGCCAATAAAATCCAGAACGACGACATCGTGAATCCGTCCTGAGGAACGACCGTAAAGGTGAATCAACGTCTCTCTGGAGGAGCGTGGAGGGCGGAGGGGAGGATTCATTTAACACGAGTCATCAATGAGCTTCGGTTTGGTGTCGTTCTCCCGCCTGTTTTGACTGTTCCTTCTCTCCCTCCCTTCTTTCCCTCCCTTCCTTCTTTCCTTCCTTCTGTCCTTCCACCCTTCTTTTTTTCCTTTCTGCCTCCCTCCTTCCTTCTCTCTTTCTTCCTTCCTTCTGTCCTTCCTCCCTCCTTCTTTCTTTCCCTCCTTCTTTCCTTCCCTCCTTCCTACTTTCCTTCCTTCCTTCCTTCTTTCATACGCCCTTCCTTCCTTCTTCCTCCCTTCCATCCTTCCTTTCCTGCACTTTCTTCCTTCCTCCCCCTTTCCTTCCTTCCTTCCTTCCATCCTTCCTTCCTTCCTTCCCTCCCTTCAATCCTTCGTTCCTCCCCCCTTTCCTTCCTTCCTTCCCTCCCTCCCTTCTTCCTTTCCTTCCTTCCTCCCCCTTTCCTTCCTTCCTTCCTTCCTTCCCTCCCTCCCTCCCTCCCTTCCTTCTTCCTTTCCTTCCTTTTTTCCTTCCCTTCCTTTTTTCCTTCCCTTCCTTTTTTCCTTCCCTTCCTTCTGTCCTTCCATCCTTCCTTCTTCCCTCCCTTCCATAATTTGTTCTTCCATCCCTTTCCTCACTTCCTTCCTTCTTTCCTCCCTTCCTTCCTTCCTTGACTCGAGGACAACAGGAGGGTTAATCTCTCCTAGATATTTGGGATTAACTCGGCCAAGCTTGTTTTTTACATTGATTTTTTACACTGTAATGTCTTTTTTCTACCACTAGGTGGCACAGAAAAACGTGTATGACCGAGGACAACAGGTCAAACTGAAGCAGAATGAAGTATAAGGTCCAGCAAACCCTAAATGTAGTTTCCCCAGATGATAATACACCTCAGAAGTAAATAGCATAAGTTGTATTATTTACTATTGAGTCTGAGTTAACAAATGTAGGCACTGTTCATACATCTTATAGAGCAGAACAGTTTCACACTCAGACATTGACTAAAAGTCTATTTTTTTTTCTTCTTTTTTGGGATCAGCTGTTGATTGACTCGGCCAAGCTCGTTTTTTTACAGTGATTTTTACACTGTAATGTCTTTTTTCTACCACTAGGTGGCACAGAAAAGCATGTATGAATGAGGACAGTAGGTCAAAGTTAGGCAGAATGAAGTATAAGGATAATATAGCTCACAAGTAAATAGCATAGGTTGTATTACTATTGAGTCGGAGTTAACAAATTCCTATAGAGCAGAACAGTTTTACACACTCAAACATTGAGTTTTTGTTTCTTTTAAAGCTCAGCTGCCTTTATAGATTACTATTAATTTGAAGAAACTGAGCCACCATAGTTTCATAGAAGAAAAGATGATAAATGTCACCAAAATCAATAAGCTTGTTCCTCTGGTGATGCAAACCTACCATAATTGATTGAATTCAATGTCAATTTTTACACTGTAATGTCCTTTTTCTACCACTAGGTGGTACAAAAAAGGGTGCATGAATGAGGACAGCAGGTTAAAGTTAGGTAGAATTAAGTATAAGGATAATACAACTCAGATTCCTATAGAGCAAAACTAAAAGTCTAGTTTTTGTTTCTTTTAAAGCTCAGCTGCCTTTATAGATTACTATTAATTTGAAGAAATTGAGCCTGTTCTTGCAATATGCCACCATGGGAAGAAACACAAGGACATAGAAGAAAAGATGATAAATGTCACCAAAATCAATAAGCTTGTTCCTCTGGATGCAAACCTACCATAATTGATTTAATTCAGTGTCGATTTTTACACTGTAATGTGCTTTTTCTACCACTAGGTGGTACAAAAAAGGGTGCATGAATGAGGACAGCAGGTTAAAGTTAGGCAGAATTAAGTATAAGGATAATACACCTCAGAAGTAAATAGCATAGGTTGTATTACTATTGAGCAGAACAGTCTTACACACTCACACATTGACTAAAAGTCTAGTTTTTGTTTATTTTAATCAGTTGAGCTCAGCTGTCTTTATAGATTACTATTAATTTGAAGAAATTGAGCCTGTTCTTGCAATATGCCACCATGGGAAGAAACACAAGGACATAAGAGAAAAGATGATAAATGTTACCAAAATCAATAAGCTTGTTCCTCTGGATGCAAACCTACCATAATTGATTTAATTCAGTGTCGATTTTTACACTGTAATGTCCTTTTTCTACCACTAGGTGGCACAGAAAACCGTGTATGAATGAGGACAGCAGGTTAAAGTTAGGCAGAATTAAGTATAAGGATAATACACCTCAGAAGTAAATAGCATAGGTTGTATTACTATTGAGCAGAACAGTCTTACACACTCACACATTGACTAAAAGTCTAGTTTTTGTTTATTTTAATCAGTTGAGCTCAGCTGTCTTTATTGATTACTATTAATTTGAAGAAACTGAGCCACCATAGTTTCATAGAAGAAAAGATGATTAATGTTACCAAAATCAATAAGCTTGTTCCTCCGGTAATGCAAATCTACCATAATTGATCATTTAATTCAATGTCGATTTTTACACTGTAATGTGCTTTTTCTACCACTAGGTGGCACAGAAAAAGCTTGTATGAGCAAACTTATCATAATTGATTGAATTCTGGGTTAAAACATCCTTTCCTGTGTCTGTCTGTGGTCCAAATCCATCAGAAACCAGATGATAAGCTAAACGTGTGTGGTGTATTCTGACCTATGGATATGGTCCAGACCGCGGCGATCTTCATCATGGCTTTGGTTCTGGAGTTGAAGCGGCTGTGCTCGATGGGGTTGCGGATGGCGACGTAGCGATCCAGGGAGATGGCGCACAGGTGCATGATGGAGGCGGTGGAGAAGAGAACGTCCAGGTAAATCCAGATGGGACACAAGGCGTTGGGGAGAGGCCAAGCGTAGTCTGGAGGGGAGAAGAGAAGAAAGTTACACAAGTTAATTTATTTATTCAGTTTATTCACAAATTACAGATTTAATAATCCGTCTACTGCTGTTAATAATACTCAGCTGACTTTAAAAGCAGGTTCAGCCGTGTGGAACGAGTTAAGATGAAGCACTTCCTGTCGTCCTCCCGGGTCAAATTAACCCCTTCTGTTTTGACTGTTCCTTCCTTCCTCCCCCCTCCCTCCCTCCCTTCCTTCTCTCTCTCTTTCCTCCCCCCTCCCTCCCTCCCTTCCTTCTCTCTCTCTTTCCTTCCTCTCTCTTTCCTCCCTTCTTTCTGTCCTTCCTTCCTTCCTCCTGCTCTCTTTCTTTCCTCCACCCTACTTTTTCCTTCCTTCCTTCCTTCCTTCTCTCTTCCTCTCTTCCTTCCTCCTCCCTCCTTTCCTTCCTTCCCTCCTTTCCTTCATTCCTCCCTCTTCCCTTCATCCCTCCCTCCCTCCCTACCTCCCTCCTCATCTCCTTCTTTCCTTCCCTCCCTCCCTCCCTTCCTTCTTCCTCCCTTCTCTCTTCCTCTCTTCCTTCCTCCTCCCTCCCTCCTCCCTCCCTTCCTTCCTTCTTCCTCCCTCCCTTCCTCCTTTCCTTCCTTCCTTGACTCGAGGACAACAGGAGGGTTAATAATATGTTTCCAGCGTATGAATTGTGCTATACCAATAAACTTGCCTATTATCATTATTATAATTATTGTTATGATAAAAACATGAAGATAAAGATGTGTACACTGCTGAGTAATAGTGTGTATAAATGTCTCCACAATAGGGAGGAAAAGCTAACAGAGGAAACATGCTTAAGAAGAGTAATACAGTCATTAATACAGAGCCTGTGGAGGAAATAGGAGTGTCTGAGTGTTTGTAGCTCCATTTTATAAAACACTCTCCATCATCTTCCAGCACAGGTGCAGCGAGCGGAGTCATTAAACGAGCTTCATCATTTAAACTGTTGTAATTAGGTCACAATTTATCAACACCAAGGATTTGATTTATTCTTTTTAAGAAGTATAAAAGATGTACTGAAGTCTTGTGGGAGTCTCAGGAGGAAATAATGAGAAACTAATGACTGTGGCTTTATAAACTATATGCATCAAAATGATTTAGTAAAGTTAGGAAAAAGGAGCCGAGTCAGTACCGAAGAAGGGAAGGGTCATTAAAAGCTAATAATCGTTAGCGGTGTCTTAACTTCCACCTTTGTGCTGTAGTTGGTTTTTCTTTCATTGGAAAACTTTAATCAAGAGTTGAGCTGTGTTGTCTAGTATGAAAGGTTCATCAACAGCTACTTTCAGCCACTAGGAGGCGATCTAAGCACCTCCACTTTGTGTTGAAGTAGCTACTCGGTTGTAAGTTAGCACGCTAGCTAGTAAGTTAGCCTGCTAGCTGACTGACTGGAGGGAACATGATGCAGACGAAGCCACACAAAAGTCCAGCGTGGTAAAAACTTCCAGAAAGTAAAGGATAATAATGTTGTCAGGTGTGAAATATGTGGAGCAGAGTTGAGCTACGGTGGCTTCACATGGACAAAAAGCTGCTGCCCTAATGCATACCCTGCTTTATCGTCACATATAAAATCAGGGAGGCCAAAATGTCCCAAATGAACATCATACTGCATTGAAGAAGGCTTTAAACTAGCGATTGAGACCATAAACACATTTTGAAAACGTTTACTGAGGTTAGAAATCAAGTGAGAAGTTGGTGAATTCTCCATTGACTTGTATAGAGACAGTCGCCCCCTGGTGGCCTTTTGATAGAATGCAGCTCTAAGTTACTTCCTGGTTGGCCTCATTTCAGAGGACAGGAACTCCCCGCCTGAGGGAGACGGGCCTAACGCTAATCACCAAACTAGTACTAGTACGAGCGAGCACCAGTGTTAAGGGTTTAAAGATAAATAAGCTTCTAAAAAATAAATCAGTGACCTCTCGACAGTCTGGATGTTACACTGAGACCACCAGAGACATCGTAGAGTTTGTGAGACTCAGTTACTCGGTGATGCTCTGTCGATCCCAGAGGGGTAAAGTCTTTTTTTTCCTCCTCTCTTTCTCTGCTGACCCTCAACAGGGAGGACAGAGATCACAGTCACTGACAGAGTGACACTGTGTAGAGCTGGTAGGAAACACAGCCGAGGGCTTTTCTTATTTTTTGCCCAGCTGAGAGAGAGAAAGTTAACCTTTGCTTAAACTGAGGGTAAAATTAATTAGCTTGATCGGCACGCTCACCCAAAACTGGAGAACAGGAAGATGTTTAAGCTTAACGTTCCTCTTTTCCTCCCTTCCTTATTTCCTTTCCTCCTGTCCTTCCTCTTTTCCTCCTTCTCTCCTTACTTCCTTCCTCTTTTCCTCCCCAAATCCTCTTTTCCTCCTCTCCTTCCTTCCTCTTTTCTTCCTCTCCTTACTTCCTTCCTCTTTTCCTCCCTTCCTTCTCTCCTCCCTCCCTCCTTACTCACTTCCTTCCCTTCTCTCCTTCCTTCCTTCCGCTTTTCCTCATCTCCTTCCTTCCTTCCATCCTCCTTTTCTCCCTTCCTCCCTCTTTTCCTCCCTTCCTTCTCTCCTTGCTTCCTTCCTTCCTATTT
>NC_070599.1:23117308-23139808 GCF_027409825.1 Scomber japonicus | reverse complement strand
TTCTACTTCTTCCTCTTCTATTCCTTCATCTTCTTTCTTTTTTTTCCCTTTTCATCATCTTGTTCTTCTTTCCTCGCCTTCTCCTCTTCTCCTGGTTCAATCTATCCTCTTCTACTCCCTCTATCCCTCCTTCTCTCTTCTCCCTTCTCCTCGTTCTTCTTCCTCCTCTTCTATTCCTTCTTTCTTTTTGTTGTTCTTTTCTTTTCCTTTTCGTCATCTTGTTTTGTCATCATCTACTCCTTCTTCCACTTGTTTTTCCTCTCCTCCTTCCTCTTCTCCTCCTACTCTTCCTCCTCTTCATCATCACCATTTACTGGATTTCTATCAGTTCCACACTTTAAACTATTTACAGCTCCTCTCCAAACATCCAACAACATCCACAGCAATAAATATCACACAGTGTTTTTATCTTTTCTTCTCAGGTCACCTCTCCCTCTCCTCCTCTCTCTCTCTCTTCTTCCATCTTTTTCTATTACAGTCACTCCGCTCTCCCTTTTGTTACTTCTTTCCAATTTATTAAAGCAGAGATGAGACAGCTCATATTACTGTAATCCAGAAGTCCAACATATGTGTGTGTATCTCTCTCTCTCTCTCTGTGTGTGTGTGTGTGTGTGTGTGTGTGTGTGTGTATCTGTGTGTCTGTGTGTGTGTGTGTGTCTGTGTGTGTGTGTGTGTGTGTGTGTTTTTGTCTTGAGAGTGTTTCCAATCTGGGCTCCATGCAGAGAGATGGCCTTAAGTGATAACTTTGATTGAGTTGGCCTTCAAGGTCTTATAGTTTCATGCTGTGTGTGTGTGTGTGTGTGTGTGTGTGTGTGTGTGTGTGTGTGTGTGTGTGTGTGTGTGTGTGTGTGTGTGTGTGTGTGTGTGTGTGTGTGTGTGTGTGTGTGTGTGTGTGTGTGTGTGTGTGTGTGTGAGATAGATATCCTAATTGACTCTACAAGATCTCATCTGCCTTTTTTGCTCCTCTTTCCTTCACATTGTATTTCTCTGCAGTAAAAATAAACTCACTCTATTTGTATTTCCTGTTTTGACTTCGGAGGTGAGATATATTTTATTTTATTTATGAGCTCTTTCTTCTCTTCATATATTATCAGTGTTACATTGTCACTTTAGTTTTCTCTCAGCAGACTGAGGAAGCAGCCAAATGAATCTAAACAACACTCGTATTGTTTTACTATCATCACCAACTCAACTCAACTCAACTCTAACCCTTCCTGTCTGAATACAACATAGAAACAACTAGAGAGTAGAAGAAGCTCATGTACTCAGTTATATTACATAATCAGTCTTCTTTTTCTTAATTGCTTCCTTCCATCCTTCCGTCCTTCGGTCCTTCCTTCCATCCCTCCTTCTTCACTTCATTCATTTCCTTCCTTCCTCCTTTCCTCCCTCCCTCCTTAATCATTTCCTTCCTTCCTTTTTTTCCTTCTTACTCATTTCCTTCCTTCCTTCCTTTTTTCCTTCTTACTCATTTCCTTCCTTCCTTTTTTCCTTCTTACTCATTTCTTTCCTTCCTTTCTTCCTTCCTTCCTTCCTCCCTTCCTTCCTTCCTTCCTTCCTTCCTTCCTCTTTTCTTTCCTTCCTTCCTTTCCTCCCTCCCTCCTTACTCATTTCCTTCCTTCCTCCCTTCCTCCCTTCCTCCTGAGGGTTAATAGCATGAAAAGCTGCTGCATGTTTCTCCTCATAGTTTGAAATACGTCTATAAAAACTTGTACGACCTTTCCTTCAGGTTTTCAGTCGTATATCAAACTCACTATAAAAACTATAATATAAAATATAAAAAAGGAGGGAAATGGAGGATATAGGAAAAGCATTTACTAGCTCAGAGGATAAAGTATCTCATTCCCTGGGCTTGGACGGCTCTTTGTTTCAGATATATGATGTTTGGCGTTTGCTCCTTTATTTCTATCACAGCTCTGCACTGACGTCACTGACAGCTGGAGTCATATTTCCACAGGTTTTTGTAGCCTCATTTTTATCCTGCTGATGTTCGACTGCAGGACATCGAGCTCCGTGGTGGGAAGATCATTTTACTCTTTGCTTTCTGTTGGTGATTTTAATTCTGAGGCTAAATGGAGTTAAAGATCACGAACAAGCAGAGATTCATTAAGTTTAACCCTCCTGTTGAAGGGAGGAAGGAGGGAGGAAGGAAGGAGGGGGGAAAAAAGGAAGGAAGGAAAGGAGGGCGAAAGGAGGGAGAAAGGAGGGAAGGAAGGATTGAAGGAAAGGAGTAAGGAGGGAGGGAAGAAGGAAGGAAGGAAATGAGTAAGGAGGGAAGGAGGAAAGGAGGAAGGAAGGAAGGAAAGAAAGGAGGAAGGAAGGAAAGGAAGGAAAGAAAGAAAAGAAAGGAGGAAGGAAGGAAGGAGCAAAGAAAGAGGGAAGGAAGGCAAGAACAAAGGAAAAATTAAAGAAAGAGGGAGGAAGGAAGGAACAGTCAAAAGAGAGATGGGGTCAATTTGACCCGGGAGGACGACAGGAGGGTTAAAGCGTTAAAGCAGATACAGTCTGTAGTATGAAGTCCTGCAGCTACATGTGTGTATGTGTGTGTGTGTGTGTGTGTGTGTCTGTGCGTGTGTGTGTGTGTGTGTGTGTGTGTGTGTGTGTGTCTGTGTGTGTGTGTGTGTGTGTCTCTTCTGCCCCGACCATACATGTCACATACAGACATTTTTTTTCTTTACCATGTACATACTGCAGGAGACACAATGAGGTCATGTGTGTGTGTCCAGCGGTGCAGTTTGTGTGTGTGTGTGTGTGTGTGTGTGTGTGTGTGTGTGTGTGTGTGTGTGTGTGTGTGTGTGTGTGTGAACCCAGCTGAGGTCGACTGGAACACTGAAACTGAGATTTATGTGAGGAATGTGATTTGATAAGGTTAATTAGAATCATTATTCCAGTCTAAAGGACATTTATCTAATTTCACATGTTTTTATTTATTCATTTTTAAATTCTGGAGCATTATAGATAGCCAGACTGTGTGTGTGTGTGTGTGTGTGTGTGTGAGTGTGTGTGTGTGTGTGTGTGTGTGTGTGTTCATTTTCTATCATAGGCTACTTCTGGGGACATATTTCACATTTAGGGACGGCTACAGAAGCCATGTCCTTAATTGGGGAAAAAAGGTAATTTTTAGTTTCCAGGAAATGAATGTAAATCTATGCAACGTCCCCAAAAGTGACATATGTGTGTTTAACTTAATGTAAGTCATTAATTTTAGGCTGAAGTTTAATTTAGTTTAATATTAAAGGTAAGGTTAGGGTTATATTAAGGTTTTCGGCATATGGTCGTCATGGTTACGGTTACAATAACTGTCCAGGAAATGAATGTAAGTCTATGTAACGTCCCCACAAGTGACATATGTGTGTTTAACTTAATGTACTGTAAGTCATTAATTTTAGGCTGAAGTTTAATTTAGTTTAATATTAAAGGTAAGGTTAGGGTTATATTAAGGTTTTATTAGGGTTTCGGCATATGGTTGTCATGGTAACGGTTACAATAAATGTCCAGGAAATGAATGTAAGTCTATGTAACGTCCCCAAAAGTGACATATGTGTGTTTAACCTAATGTAAGTCATTAATTTTAGGCTGAAGTTTAATTTAGTTTAATATTAAAAGGTAAGGTTAGGGTTATATTAGGGTTATATTAAGGTTTTCGGCATATGGTCGTTATGGTTACGGTTACAATAACTGTCCAGGAAATTAATGTAAGTCTATGTAACGTCCCCAAAAGTGATATATGTGTGTTTACTTTAATGTAAGTCATTAATTTTAGGGTGAAGTTTAATTTAGTTTTATATTAAAGGTACGGTTAGGGTTATATTAAGGTTTTATTAGGGTTTCGGCATATGGTTGTTATGGTTACGGTTACAATAAATGTCCAGGAAATGAATGTAAGTCTATGTTACGTCCTCAAAAGTGATATATGTGTGTTTAACCTAATGTAAGTCATTAATTTTAGGCTGAAGTTTAATTTAGTTTAATATTAAAGGTAAGGTTAGGGTTATATTAAGGTTTTATTAGGGTTTCAGCATATGGTCGTCATGGTTACGGTTACAATAAATGTCCAGGAAATTAATGTAAGTCTATGTAACGTCCCCAAAAGTGATATATGCGTGTTTAACTTAATGTAAGTCATTAATTTTAGGCTGAATAATTAGTTTAATAGTAAGGTAAGGTTAGGGTTGTATTAGGGTTTCGGCATATGGTCGTCATGGTTATGGTTACAATAAATGTCCAGGAAATTAATGTAAGTCTATGTAATGTCCCCACAAGTGACATATGTGTGTTTAACTTAATGTACTGTAAGTCATTAATTTTAGGCTGAAGACTTAGTTTAATATTAAAGGTAAGGTTAGGGTTATATTAAGGTTTTATTAGGGTTTCAGCATATGGTCGTCATGGTTACAGTTACAATAAATGTCCAGGAAATAAATGTAAGTCTATGTAATGTCCCCACAAGTCACAATTATCTGATTAACATGTGTGAGCTAATGTAAGTTCAGGGTTGTTAAGGTCTCCAGGAAATCAATGCAAGTCCATGTAATGTTCTCTGAAGTGATGTAAACATGATTGTGTGTGTGTGTGTGTGTGTGTGTCTGTGTGTGTGTGTGTGTGTACTGCTGTGAAGGCTGATGAATGATCATGACTGTCATCATCATCATCATCATCAACTATTATCATCATTATCACTGTAATCTGTTTGATTCATTGTCAGTTAAATTGTGTGAGAAAGCTCTGTGTGTGTGTGTGTGTGTGTGTGTGTGTGTGTGTGTGTGTGTGTGTGTGTGTGTGTGTGTGTGTGTGTGTGTGTGTGTGTGTGTGTGTGTGTGTGGATCACTCAGCCCTGCCGCGGGGATCAATACACCCAAGTACCAGTCTGATGGATATCGCTGCAGGTATAGATCCAGGCTCTATTCAAAAAGTGTGAGTCCCCCATATGTGTGTGTGTGTGTGTGTGTGTGTGTGTCTCTCAGTGTGTATATTCGTGAAGCAGAGAAAGAAAAAGAAAGTCTCTCCTCTGTTTTCTTTTCTTTCTTTTTTATAAATCCTGGGTGTGTGTGTTTGCTCATGTGAAACATTGATTACCTCAGTGAGCAATCAGCAGCAGCTCCAGCTAACAGACGCCGAGCGGGACGGCCAATACACGACTATTAACAAGCACTCAACCCTCTCTCCCTCCCTCCCTCCCTCCCTCCCTCCGAGCTCCCGTTTAGTATTCCTGGCAGATGTTTGACGGATACACAGCAGAGCCATGAATATATAGAGTTACGCCAAGAGACGGAGAGAAGAAGATTTAATGTGATTACTGATCGTGATTATGGCTTCATGTCGGTACTCGATACCTTTAAGTTCACTAATAGGTGAACCTGAGTGTTTCTATTTTAATGGGTGCAGCTTCTCCAGATATTACGGTAAAAATGGAACGGAAAGAAGGAAGGGAGGAAGGATAGGAAAAGAGGCGGAAAGAAGGAAGGTCGGATGGAGGGAGGGCATAAAAGGAAAAGAGGAAGGAAGGAAAGAAGGACAGAGGAAAGAAGGAAGGGAGGAAGGTGGGGGGGAGGAAACAAAGAAAATAGGAGGGAGGGAGGAAAGAGGGAAGGAAGGGAGAGAGGAAGGAAGGAAGGAAGGAAGGAAGAGAGGAAGGAAGGGGGGAAAGAAGGAGGGAGGGAGGAAAGAAGGAGGGAGGGAGGGAGGGAGGACAGAGGGAAGGAAGGAAGAGAGGAAGGGAGGAAGGAAGGGAGGAAGGAAGGAACAGTCAAAACAGATGGGGTCAATTTGACCCGGGAGAAAACTTCCAGCTGAATATATAGAGTGACGCCAAGAGAGGGGAAAAAAGATTTAATGTGATTACTGATCGTGATTATGGCTGCATGACGGTACTCGATACCTTTAAGGTCACTAATAGGCGAACCTGTAGAGTGTTTCTATTTTAATGGGTGCAGCTTCTCCAGATATTACGGTAAAAATGGAGTCTTCTCACGTGACACTAATCAGCCAAACAAGGAAGGATGGAAGGGAGGAAGGAAGGAGGGAAGGAAGAAATGAAGGAAATGGGGGAGGAAGTAAGGGAGGAACAGAAAGGAAGGAAGGGAGAAAGGAAAGGAGGGAGGAGGAAAGAAGGAAGGAGGGAGGGAGAAAAAGAGGAAGGAAGGAAATAAGGACAGAGGAAAGAAGGAAGGGAGGAAGACAGGGGAGAGGAAACAAAGAGAGAAGGAGGGAGGGAGGACAGACGGAAGGAAGGAAGAGAGGAAGGAAGGGAGGAAAGAAGGGAGGGAGGAGGAAAGAAGGAAGGAGGGAGGGAGAAAGGAAAAGAGGAAGGAAGGAAAGAGGGAAGGGAGGAAGGTAGGGGGGAGGAAACAAAGAGAGAAGGAGGGAGGGAGGACAGATGGAAGGAAGGAAGAGAGGGAGGAAGGGAGGAAGGAAGGAAGGAAGGAAGGGAGGAAAGGGAGGAAGGAAGGAACAGTCAAAACAGACGGGGTCAATTTGACCCGGGAGGACGACAGGAAGGTTAAACACTTGGAGAAACCTTCCAGCTGGAGAACTGCACCACACAATGTTACTAGTAGACTCTATTACTCATCTTTCGTGAGTGAAATCTTATATTTTATTGAAGAAAAAAATCACTTTGGGTATTTCCTAGAGGGCAAACACACTATGACACATGTGTGGTCTCTTCGATCAGTGAGATAACGCCCCTCGCTCTCTGCTGCTCGGGGTTAAGCCGACTGTGACCTCTTGACCTCTCTCTACTCAACCTCTCTCCCTCCTTCATCCTTTATGACGGCCAGTTCGTCCTCTTGTCATTCGACTGTTTGTCATCCTTCAGTGTTTTCAATCAATGTTGAAACACACACATACACACACACACACACACACACACACACAGAGCCTTAAGAACCAGCTCTGTTTAATGCTTGCTACCAGTACCAACCAGGAGGGGAGTTCTGGTCCTCTGAAATGAGGCCAACCAGGAAGTAACTTAGAGCTGCATTCTATCAAAAGGCCACCAGGGGGCGACCGTCTCTATACAAGTCAATGGAGAATTCACCAACTTCTCACTTGATTTCTAACCTCAGTAAACGTTTTCAAAATGTGTTTATGGTCTCAATCGCTAGTTTAAAGCCTTCTTCAATGCAGTATGATGTTCATTTGGGACATTTTGGCCTCCCTGATTTTATATGTGACGATAAAGCAGGGTATGCATTAGGGCGTGGCTACGTCCTGATTGACAGGTTGATTGACCAATGTCCTCGAGATCCAGCCCTCGCAACCATAGCAACCTCCCCGCTCCGCCCACGGCCCCGCCTCATGCCCATATTAAGTAGAATCCGTGTTTTTATTTTTCCCAGCATGCACCTGAAATTTTCAAGATGGCGCTGCCTAGATTCAAAACTATTGGCTTCCGAGCAGCAGTCCACAAACCAATGGGTGACGTCATGGATGTTACGTCCATTTCTTTTATACAGTCTATATGTGCAACCCAGATTTTCCGTGATTCCGTCCGTGATCGCGGGCCCTAGTAATGAGTACTGATACCAAGCCCTAGTTGATTGGATGATAAGCCCTAGTGGGTCTTGACTGGTTTAATTACAGTAATGAGCACAAAACTCCCCAAAACTGTAATTACTGTACACTCTTGTTTTTTTGGCCTGTCAACATAACATCTGTGTCGACTTCGCCCCTGAATTTGGCTTCTTTTGCCGCAACACTGATAAAAACAGCACCCACACACACACACACACACACACACACAAACACACACACACACACACACCTCCCAGGCAATACTTGTTTGGCTCACAGTTTGCACTCAGTTAATCAAAAAATGTTTTCTCCGAGATGCAAAAAAAAGTCTCATGGCAACATCACTGTCAAATCATCCAGCGCCAACCGGGCCAAAAGGATTTATTCTTTAAATTCTCTGGCTTGGTCGTGATAATAGCCACAATAGTCTCATTTGACTGTCTCCACTGTCCGGATTGAATTGGACCGGATCGGTATGTCTTCCATTATTCCGAAGCCAAGAATTTAGACAAACGCTGGATCACGTTGGCCGTAAGTAAATGATTGTCACATCTTTATAACAAATATTTGAGCCAGATTTCCAGTCAGTACTCATGAGGTTTTACAAGTTTGCTAGGGTTTACGGCAGATGGCAATTTGGTGCAGACCTTGGCAGGTAACCATGGAAACTCACATTAAACATCACAAATCATTTAGCACCAATAGAGACTAAATCTTTTATCCTGTCAGGGTAAACTGACCTGGAAGAATTGAGACTTTTGACACCATAAAAGGGAGGAAGGAAGGAAAGGAGGGAGGAAGGAAGGGAGGAAAGGAAGGAAGGATGGGAGGAAGGAAAGGAAGGAAGGAAGGGAGGAAGGAAAGTAGGGAGGAATGGAAAGAAGGAAGGGAGGAAGGAAAGGAAAGGAGGAGGAAAGAAGGAAGGTAGGAGGAAGGAAGAAGGAAGGGAGGAAGGAAAGGAAAGGAGGAGGAAAGAAGGAAGGTAGGAGGGAGGGAGGGAGAAAGGAAAAGAGGAAGGGAGGAAGGAAGGAAGGAAAGAAGGACAGAGGAAAGAAGGAAGGGAGGAAGGTAGGGGGGAGGAAACAAAGAGAGAAGGAGGAGGGTAGGAAGAGGGAAGGGAGGAAGGAAGGAAAGTAGGGAGGAAGGAAGGGAGGAAGGAAAGGAAGGGAGGGAGGAAGGAAAGGAAGGAATGGAGGGAGGAATGAAGAAGGAAAGAAAGTAGGGAGGAACGGGAGGAAGGAAGAAGGAAGGAAAGTAGGGAGGAAGGAAGGGAGGAAGGAAAGGAAGGAAGGGAGGGAGGAAGGAAGAAGGAAGGAAAGTAGGGAGGAACGGAAAGACGGAAGGGAGGAAGGAGGAAAGAAGGAAGGTAGGAGGGAGGGAGGAAAAGAGGACGGAAGGAAAGAAGGGGAGGAAAAACAAACACTCTTCCTCAACCACCTTCACTCTTTACTCCAAGATCCTCAAATGAATTCATCCAAATGCTTTTAAAAGTGAAAAACCCCCAAGATGCATTGATGAGAAATGATTCGAAGTTCTTTGGAAGTAAGTAACATGAGTGTCGAAAAGGATTACTATCAATAAAAGCTGCAAAGGTTATCTTAAGCTCTGCAAACCCCCCCCCCCACCAGATTTCTCACTTAGTGTCAGTTCTGTGACATTTGGTGTTAATATAAATGACCTGGCTCAAACTTAAACAGGAAGTGAGCCTTTCTCTCTTTAATTTAATGTTTTTACTCAACATTGGAAAATAAATTAAATACTTATTTGATGGGCGCAGCTTCTCTAGATATTACGGTAAAAATGGAGTGGTGCATATCCAATCTTCTCACGTGCCAAACATGGAAGGTTGGAAGGGAGGAAGGAAAGGAGGGAGGAAGAAAGGAAAGAAAGGAAAGGAGGGAGGAAGGAAGAAAGGAAGGAAAGAAAGAAGGGAGGAAGGAAAGGAGGAAGGTTGGAAGGAAGGAGGGAAGGAAAGAAGGACAGAGGAAAGAAGGACGGGAGGAAGATAGGGGGGAGGAAACAAAGAGTGAAGGAGGAAGGGAGGAAGAAGGAAGGGAGGAAGGAAAGGAAGGAAGGGAGGGAGAAAGGAAGAAGGAAGGAAAGTAGGGAGGAACGGAAAGAAGGAAGGGAGGAAGGAGGAAAGAAGGAAGGTAGGAGGGAGGGAGGGAGAGAGGGAAAGTAGGGAGGAACAGAAGGAAGGAAGGGAGGAAGGAGGAAAGAAGGAAGGTAGGAGGGAGGGAGGGAAGGAGGGAGGAAAAGAGGACGGAAGGAAAGAAGGACAGAGGAAAGAAGGAAGGGAGGAAGGTAGGAGGGAGGAAAAACAAACACTCCGATTCAGCCCATTTTTTTTCCTCAAACACCTTCACGATTTACTCCAAGATCCTCAAATATAATGACCTGGCTCAAACTTAAACAGGAAGTCAGCGCCTCTCTCTCTCTCTCTCTCTCTCTCTCTCTCTAATTTAATGTTTTTACTCAACATTGGAAAATAAATTAAATACACAGCTTCCAATCTTAACAACACAAGAGCCTATTAAGCTAATGTGGGTGTTCATGCAGAATCCTGGCTCAGATATTGTAAGCAAGAACAGCAGTTGATGGCTCGTATGGTATCGCAATTATCAAGTTGGCATCCTCCGAGCTCTTGAATCACTTTGCAAAAAAAAAAAAAAAAAAAAAAGAAATCACAGCGTGCAAAATGTCTCCGAGAAGCAATAATCATTTTGGATAATTGCACTGAAAAATGTTTGATATAATGACGGGGCTCGTGTCACAGCGTGCTGGCAACAGCTGGTGAGTAGGGGTTGGAAATGTGGAAAGGAAAGGCTGTTTAAATATTGGGTGAGATTTATTATGCACGCCTGTGATTAGATGTGACAGACAAACTAAATCAATTATTACAAGCTCGTAAAGCTCTGATAGGCAAGCAGATAAATGTGTGCAACTCGTTCTTAACCCTCCTGTTGTCCTCAGGGCAAGGAAGGAAGGAAGGGAAGGAAGGAAATGAGGAGGGAGGGAGAGAAGGAAATGAGGAGGGAGGGAGAGAGGAAAAGAGGAAGGAAGAAATGAGAAGGTTATTTGGACAAGTTTTATGTTAGGAAGGAAGGAAGGGAGTAATGAGGAAGAAAGGAAGGAAATGAGTAAGGAGGGAGGAAAAGAGGAAGGAAGGAAGGGAAGGAAGGAAATTAGTAAGGAGGGAGGGAGAGAGGAATAAGAGGAAGGAAGGAAGTAAGGAGAGAAAGAAGGAAGGAAGGAATAAGAAGGTTATTTGGACAAGTTTTATGTTAGGAAGGAAGGAAGGGAGGAAAGAATGAAGGAAGGAATGAGGAAGAAAGGAAGGAAAGGAGTAAGGAGGGAGGAAAAGAGGAAGGAAGTAAGGAGAGGAGGAAGGAAGGAAGGAAGGGAGGAATGGAGGAAGGAAGGAAGTGAAGGAAGGAAATTAGTAAGGAGGGAGGGAGAGAGGAAAATGGGAAGGAAGGAAGGAAGGGATGAGGAAGGAAGGAAGGAAGTTAAGAAGGTTATGTTAGGAAGGAAGGGAGGAAAGAATGAAGGAAGGAACGAGGAAGGAACGAGGAAGAAAGGAAAGGAGTAAGGAGGGAGGAAAAGAGGAAGGAAGTAAGGAGAGGAGGAAGGAAGGAAGGAAGGAAGTGAGGAAAGAAGTATGGAAGGAGGGGAAGAATGAAGGAAAAATTAAAGAAAGAGGAGGGAAGGAAGGAAAGAAGGAACAGTCAAAACAGACGGGGTCAATTTGACCCGGGAGGACGACATGAAGATTAAAAAGGCATGTAATGTATCCAACATTGATTTCAGGATAAAGTCAACCATCACCTTTCTCTCCTTAAACCTCCCAGTGTTGAATCATATATTTAAATAATAACAGGTCCTTTTGTGAGGCGTCAAAAACTCACCATACAGGATGTTGATGAGGGAGATCGGCATGACCAGGATTCCTACGAGCATGTCCGCCACGGCCAACGACCTGAGGAAGAAGTTCGTCGCGTTCTGAAGCTTCTTCTCCAACGACACCGCCAAGATCACCAAGATATTCCCTCCGATCGTCAAGGCGATGATGACGAGGATGAGCAACGCCGGCCAGTTCTTCTCTTTCATCGCCGCGCTGGTGACGTCGTCGGCCTCCCGCGTGAAATTGTCCTGACCGGCGCTCATAGCCGCCGCGTTCCCCCCGAGACCTCCAACGCTACTTCCGAAAGCTATCCCCCCCGTCGTCTGGCTTTGGTTGAGGTCCAGGGAGATGTTGCTCGGCCAGGCCATCCGAGCACCGACCTCCAGGGAGGAAGACGTGGTGCCGAATCCACCGAGAAGAGCCCTGGCTGGGCCGCCCATCCCAAATAAAGGAGAGACCCTTACCTCGTTGGAGGCTCCACCAAGAGTTCACATCGAGTAGGGGAATTTGGGGAAGGGGAGAAAACAGGGAAGGAGTAGGAGTAGCTTGGGGAGGGATTCGGGAATACCAAGGAAAAAGGGGTGGGGGGGGGGGGTGGGGAGGAAGTAGCTACAAGTGTTTGGGATTGGGAGTTTATAACCTTGCTAGCTCCCAGAGGTGTGACTCCCCCATTTCCGCCCAATGGGTCATTGGCGAGAAGTTGTCAAAAGGTGTAATCGACGTCGAGAGTTGAACAAACAGGAATTTGAGGAATGGGAGAAAACAGGGTACGAGTAGCTTGGGAAGGGATTAGGGAATACCAAGGAAAAAGGGGGGGTGGGGAGGAAGAGGCTACAAGTGTTTGGGATTGGGAGTTTATAGCCTTGCTAGCTCCAAATAGCCTCAGATTGCCCCCAGAGGTGTGACTCCCCCATTTCCGCCCAATGGGTCATTGGCGAGAAGTTGTCCAAAGGTGTAGGCTACGTCGAGAGTTGAACGAACAGGAATTCGAGGAAGGGGAGAAAACAAGGAAGGAGTAGCTTGGGGACGGATTAGGGAATACCAAGGAAAAGGAGGAACTAGCTACAAGTGTTTAGGATTAGGAGTTTATAGCCTTGCTAGCTCCAAATAGCCTCAGATTGCTCCCAAAGGTGTGACTCTCCCATTACCGCCCAATGGGTCATTGGTGAGAAGTTGTCAAATGGTGTAATCGACGTCGAGAGTTGAACAAACAGGAATTTGAGGAAGGGGAGAAAACAAGGAAGGAGTAGGAGTAGCTTGGGGAGGGATTAGGGAATACCAGGGAAAAGGGGGGAACTAGCTACAAGTGTTTGGGATTGGGAGTTTATAGCCTTGCTAGCTCCAAATAGCCTCAGATTGCTCCCAAAGGTCCGACTCCCCCATTATCGTCCAATTTCTGGGTCATTGACGAGAAGTTGTAACATCGAGCCAAAAGAAAAAGTCCTGTGTTGCTTTTTGTCCGTTGCTCAGTCAGTCACACCCAACCCCTCGCAAGAAGTAAGAGTCTAAGAGTCCCAAATTTAGCAATAAAAGCTGGATTATTTGTATCCATGTCTGCCGGCTCTCTGCTCCCCTCCGCTAGGTATGAGTTTTTGATCGGTAGGTCCGAGCTAGAAATCCTCCTGCAGTGTTTTCAGGTTGTTGTAAGAAGCTTTAAAACTTCCTTCAGGGTCCGAGGAGACGATCAGGTTGATCTGTGGAAGAGAATTGAGAGAAAGAAATGAGATGTTGATGATGATCATTATTCATCATCGTTGTTGTTTAATCGAGCTTTTCTCTTTTAATCTTTACCGTCTGTCCCAACATCTGTTCATCTGTCTTCACACATTGTTCTTTTCCTTCCTTCCACATCTAACAATGAACTCATACCCCTTTATAGGTCTGCTCCTGTCGTCCTCCCGGGTCAAATTGACCCCGTCTGTTTTGACTGTTCCTTCCTTCCTTCCTTCCTTCCTTCCTTCCTTCCTCTTTAATTTTTCCTTCATTCTTCCCCTCCTTCCGTCTTTCTTTGCTCCCTCCTCCTTCCATACTTCTTTCCTCACTTCCTTCCTTCCCCCTTTCCTTCCTCCTTACTTCTTTCCTCCATTCCTTCTCTCCTTACCTCCTTCCTCTTTTCCTCCCTCCTTACTCCTTTCCTTCCTCATTCCTTCCTTCTTTCCTCCCTTCCTTCCTAACATAAAACTTGTCCAAATAACCTTCTTAACTTCCTTCCTTCCTCATTCCTTCCTTCTCTCCTTACTTCCTTCCTCATTCCTTCCTTCTCTCCTTACTTCCTTCCTTCCTCTTTTCCTCTCTCCCTCCCTCCTTACTCCTTCCCTTCCTTCCTTCCTTCCTTCCTTGACCTGAGGACAACAGGAGGGTTAAAAATATTTTTGAACAAATGTAATAATGTCTTGTAAACATGCTCAACCATTTCATTTAGGGTCAAAGAAATAAAATATTTTGTTGTCAGAGCCCAAAAGAGTTCGGACCTACAAAGGGATATACCTCCATTCCTCCTTCCTTCTATTTCTTCTTCCCTACTTCCCTGATTTCTGCTTCTTGAAACCTCTTTCCTTCCATCTTTTCCACCCTTCCTGCATCAACCTGCCCACTCATTTCTTCCTCTCACATGCAATTCCTCTTCAACTAGACAAATTTATGATATTTGTCTTTGTCTGAAACCCTGATAAAGGCTCGGGGGGAGGAGGGACGGGGGAGGGGGAGAGGGGGGAAAAGGAGGAATGATTACTATTGTCGAACAGCTACAGTCATTTAAATTAAACTGAAACGGAGGCTTTGATGCTTCCACCCTCACAAGTACTGGCTGTCCCCTCTATTTACCCTCATAGCTCAGATGACTTAGTGATTTAGAAGCTCATAAATGTCCTCAGGGGTAGTTTGAGGAGTGTGTGTGTGTGTGTGTGTGTGTGTGTGTATGTGTGTGTGTGTGTGTGTGTGTGTGTGTGAATGCTGTAAGTCTTGTAAGAAGCAGTAAGGCAGAGTGTGAAAGATGCTGAAAACCAATAAGACATGTTTTTTCTTGTGTGGGTGCACATTTAAGAATGAAAAGGGAACAAGTACGTGTGTGTGTGTGTGTGTGCTTCCTTATAGTGTGTGTGTTCTCTCTGGCAGTGTGTGTGTGTGTGTGTGTGTGTGTGTGTGTGTTGGAGATAAAAAAGGCGGACCAGTCCTCCAACCTGAGATAGTTTAGTGGGCGGTTAGTGTGTGATAATATCAAGCAGAGTAGAATTGGCTTTCTCTGCAGGTTTATGTGTGTGTGTGAGAGTGTGTGTGTGTGTGTGTGTGTGTGTGTGTGTGTGTGTGTGTGTGTGTGTGTGTGTGTGTGTGTGCATGTATATTCATTGCAGCAACCACCACAATAATAAATCTGCTGCTTTGCATGACTTCAGTGTGTGTGGGCATTTGCATTGTTTAGTGAGAATGTATTGTATCTCAATGACTGAGTGTTAGAGTCTCCTTTATGTAAATTAGTGTGTGTGTGCATAAATTAATTGCCTAGGTGAGTGATTGTGTGCAAACATAATGATTCACTCAGATTGTGTGTGTGTGTGTGTGTGTGTGTGTGTGTGTGGGTGGGCAGATATGCTGTGTGTGTGTCTGTACTCTTGCTGTTTATCTCTCTGCTTAAATGTCAGATGAAGTCTTTTGTCATTGTCTTCCAAAATGAGTCTCTTCATATCTGCATGAGCATTATCTGATCTGCTGCTTCTCCATTAAGGTTTGATTTGAAGTTTAGGCAACTAAAAGGAGAGTAGTGAGGTTATAGATTGGGGACAGACTGCAGTCATGGTTAATAGAAACTAAGGCCAACTGTAGGTTTGAGTTGAGATCCACACACCAGTACCTATCTCCAAACTCCAAAAGACCATCACGATACTTCCACCTGCTTCAGAGAGACAGCAGATATTATACAGGCGGCTACAAGTCATCACCTGGCAGGATAATGTTAAGATAAGTCTCTCTAAGGCTGTTTGAACAGTCGACTGATGATGCAATTTCTCTGGTGAGGATCGTCTTTTGTCATTGTTGTCCAAAACGAGTCGCATTATATCTACAAAAAGGCTTTATATGAGCATTATCTGATCTGCTGCTTCTCCATTAAGGTTTGATTAAGTTAAACTAAAAGGAGAGTAGTGAGGTTATAGATTGGGGGAAAGACTGCAGTCATGGTTAATAGAAACATCAGGCCCCTATCGCCAAATTCAGAGGTTATATGGCACCAGAAGACCATCACAATACTTCCACCTGCTTCAGAGAGACAGCAGACATTATACAGGAGGCTCCAAGTCATCACCTGGCAGGATAACGTTAACATAAGTCTCTCTAAGGTAGTTTGAACAATTAATTAACAATCAATTAAGGTTTGATTAAGTTTAGGCAACTAAAAGGAGAGTAGTGAGGTTATAGATTGGGGAAAGATTGCAGTCATGGTTAATAGAAACATCAGGCCCCTATCTCCGAACCTGGAGGTTATATGGCGCCAAAAGAGTGTCACAATACTTCCACCTTTTCTTTTTAGAGACAGAGAGACTTATGTTGACTTTATCCTGCCAGGTGATGACTTATAGCCACCTGTATAATATCTGCTGTCTCTAAAAAGAAATGGTGGAAGTATTGTGACACTCTTTTGGCGCCATATAACCTTTGAATTCGGAGATAGGGTCCTGATGTTTGGACACTTTGGTTTTTATTAACCATGACTGCAGTCTGTCCCCAATCTATAACCTCATTACTCTCCTTTTAGTTGCCTAAACTTCAAATCAAACCTTAATGGAGAAGCAGCAGATCAGATAATGCTCATATGAAGCGTTTTGTAGAAGTAATTCGACTCGTTTTGGACTCGTTTTGGGCGACAATGACAAAAGACGATCCTCAAATCATCAGTCGATTGTTCAAACAACCATAGAGAGACTTATGTTGACTTTATCCTGACAGGTGATGACTTATAGCCGCCTGTATAATGTCTGCTAAGGTTGCTTTGAACAATCGACTGATGATTCAAGGATCGTCTTTTGTCATTGTCGCCCAAAAACGAGTCGCATTATATCTACAAAAAGGCTTTATATGAGCATTATCTGATCTGCTGCTTCTCCATTAAGGTTGGATTTGAAGTTTAGGCAACTAAAGCGAGAGTAGTGAGGTTATAGATTGGGGAAAGACTGCAGTCATTGTTAATAGAAACATCAGGCCCCTATCTCCCGAATTCAGAGGTTATACCGCGCCAGAAGACCATCATGATACTTCCACCTGCTTCTGAGAGACAGCAGACATTACACACATGGTTATAAGTCATCACCTGGCAGGATAACGTTAAGATAAGTCTCTCTAAGGTTGTTTGAACAATCGACTGATGATGTAGTTTTTCTGGCAAGGATCGTCTTTTCACTAGAAGAAACTTTCAGGAAGGACATCTGACTTTCCAGAGGTGAACCCCCCTAACCCCCCTAACCCCCCCCTCATCTTTTAACCATTCATTTATCATTAAAACTAAAATATTTCCATTTAATTCCAATAATGCTTTTTGCTGGAATTCACATTTATAATTCAATGAGAGGCTGCTGCACCAGTTGCATCATGGTCCTTATGAGAAACTCTATAGCTGGACTCGCTGGTTTCTTTCTTCCTTCCTTCCTACCTGCCCTCCCTTCCCTCCTTCCTTCCTCCATTTCTTTCCTTTCCTCCCTTCCATCCTTCCTTCTTCTTCCCTTTCATCCTTCCTTCTTCCTACTTTCATCCTTCCTTCTTCCTCCTTCCTCCGTCTTATATTTCCTTCCGTCCTTCCTCCCTTTCATCTTTCCTTCCGTCCTTCCTCCCTTTCATCTTTCCTTCCGTCCTTCCTCCCTTTCATCTTTCCTTCCGTCCTTCCTCCCTTTCATCTTTCCTTCCGTCCTTCCTCCCTTTCATCTTTCCTTCCGTCCTTCCTCCCTTTCATCTTTCCTTCCGTCCTTCCTCCCTTTCATCTTTCCTTCCGTCCTTCCTCCCTTTCATCTTTCCTTCCGCCCTTCCTCCCTTCCCCTCTTTCCTTGGGTCCTTCCTCCCTTCCCTCTTTCCTTCCGTCCTTCCTCCCTTCCCTCTTTCCTTCCGCCCTTCCTCCCTTCCCTCTTTCCTTTCTTCCTTCCTGCCCTCCCTTCTTCCTTCCTTTAGAGGCTGTTGCACCAGTAACATTGGGTCCTTATGAGAAACTCACTTTATTCTTTCATTATTTTCTCGAGCAGACAATTTATGCAATGAATTCATGTTGATGCCAAGAAAACTGCAATATTCCAGTAAGTATACACCCACAGTTTTGGGTAAAATACTATTATAAATCCATTTTGTACGACATTATAGCTGGACTCACTGGTATCAGAGCTATAATGGACTCGCTGGTTTCAGAGCTAAAGGCAAGCGTGTCTGGGTGGAGAACAGCTGCAGGCTCAGTGACAGTTTCCCTCAGTATTCACAATTAATTTTCACACATCACTTTTAACCCTTTATTGGGCAAATAATTATATTTGGTAACTTCTGTAAATATCCCAAAATATCCTTCCTTCCTTCCTTCCTTCCTTCCTGCCTTCTTTCATCCCTTCCTCTTTTCCTTTCTCCCTCCCTCGTTCCTTATTTCCTCCGTCCTTCCTTCTTTTCCTTCCTTCCATCCGTTCTTCCTCCCTCCCTCCTTCTCTCCTCCCTTCCTTCTTTCCTTCCTCTGTCCTTCCTTCCTTCCTTTCCTTACTTCCATCTGTTCTTCCTCCCTCCCTCCTTCTCTCCTCCCTTACTTCCATCTGTTCTTCCTCCCTCCCTCCTTCTCTCCTCCCTTCCTTCTTTTCTTCCTCCGTCCTTCCTTCCTTCCTTTCCTTACTTCCATCTGTTCTTCCTCCCTCCCTCCTTCTCTCCTCCCTTACTTCCATCTGTTCTTCCTCCCTCCCTCCTTCTCTCCTCCCTTACTTCCATCTGTTCTTCCTCCCTCCCTCCTTCTCTCCTCCCTTCCTTCTTTTCTTCCTCCGTCCTTCCTTCCTTCCTTTCCTTACTTCCATCTGTTCTTCCTCCCTCCCTCCTTCTCTCCTCCCTTCCTTCTTTCCTTCCTCCCTCCCTCCTTCTCTCTTTCTTTCCTCTCCCCTACCTTCCTTCCTTCCTTCCTTTCAATGAGTGTCCTATAAAGGGTTAAATTGATTCTTTTTACTTAAGGATCCATGTTTGGGAGGTGGATGGGTGTGAAAGTGGTGCGTAATGGTATGGGTTTAGTTTAGTTTATTAGGATCCTCATTAGCTGCTCTATTCTTCCTGGAGTCCGACCATATGCATAAAATGGCAAGCTACATAATGTGTAACAATACATAACATTACTACATAATAAAGAGAGTTTAAAAAATGGGTTTCGTTTTTTTCTGTCCTTCTTTCCTTCCTTCCTCCATTCCTTTCCTTTCCTCCCTTCATATCCTTCCTTCTTCCTCCCTTCCTCCCTCCCTCCCTCCCTTCCTTCCTCTGTCCTTCTTTCCTTCCTCTATTTTATCCTCCCTTCCCTTTCTTCCTTCCTTCCTACCTGCCCTACCTGCCTTCCCTTCCCTCCTTCCTTCCTTCTTCCTCCTTTCATCCTTCCTTCTTCCTACTTTCATCCTTCCTTCTTCCTACTTTCATCCTTCCTTCTTCCTACTTTCATCCTTCCTTCTTCCTCCTTTCATTCTTCCTTCTTCCTCCCTTCTTTCCTCCCTTTCATCCTCCCTTCCCTCTTTCCTTTCTTCCTTCCTTCCTACCTTTCATCCTCCCTTCCCTCTTTCCTTTCTTCCTTCCTATCTTTCATCCTCCCTTCCCTCTTTCCTTTCTTCCTTCATATCTTTCATCCTCCCTTCCCTTCCTTCTGTCCTTCCTCCATTCCCTTCCCTTCCCTTCCCTTCCTTTCCTTCCCATTAATGAGATGGTAGTATGCATCAGTCTAAATGATAGTGAGCAGCATTATAATGGAGGTGTGTGAGGAAACGCTTTAAAAATGACAACGAAGCACGAGATTAGAGAGTAAACAACAGACAACGAGAGTAAATTAGCTGCTTGTGCTTATAAAGCCTGTGTACCGTAGGAATGTGTGTTTATCACCTCCGCACTACACACTACACACTCTACACACTACACTACACAGTGCTCCCTATCTCCTCTTTTCAGGGAGAGGACTGTATCAGCGTAGCTCACAGGAAACTAAACAGCACCACAGGCGAGTCATTTAAGAGGTCTGATAAAGCAGCAATACGTCACACAAGGAGGGAGGGAGGGAGAGAGAGAGAGAGAGAGAGAGAGAGAGAGAGAGAGAGAGAGAGAGAGAGAGAGAGAGAGACAGAGAGAGAGAGAGAGACAGAGAGAGACAGAGAGAGACAGAGAGAGAGAGAGACACAGAGAGAGAGAGAGATGGAGCGAGAGAGAGAGAGATGAAGCGAGAGAGAGAGAGAGAGCGAGAGAGCGAGAGAGAGAGAGAGAGAGAGAGAGAGATTGGGAAGAGAGGAAGACACACTACCTCTCCACTACACAGGACTGTAACATGTTATTCTTGCTATTCTAGTGTTCCTTTCACTCGTCTAGTTTTAACCTTTAAAACCTAACAGGAAATTACATGGATCATAAGTTTTATCTTGTCTTGGTTAACCATGATTATTTTCTACTTCTTGTAAAACAAATAAATAATAATAAATATGCTCGAAAACTTTGATATTTTATGGTTTTGCTGAAACGAGCCTTGCAAAATGGCTCTACAGCAGGGGTGTCAAACATGCGGCCCGTGGGCCAGAACCGGCCCGCCCAGGGGTCCAATCTGGCCCACTTTCCTTCCTGTGTTCTTTTCCTTCCTTCCTCCCTTTCTTCCTTCCACCTGTCTTTCCTCCCTTTCTTCCATCTGTCCTTCTGTCCTTCCTTCCTTCCTTCCATCTGTCCTTCCTCTTTCTTCCTTCTGTCCGTCCTTCCTTCCTTCCTTCCTTCCTTCCTTCCGTCCTTCCTCTCTTTCTTCCTTCTGTCCTTCCTCCCTTTCTTCCTTCTGTCCTTCCATCTGTCCTTCCTCTCTTTCTTCCATCTGTCCTTCCTTCCTTTATTCCTTCCTTCCTTCTGTCTTTCCTTCCATCTGTCCTTCCTTCCTTCCATCTGTCCTTCCTCCACCACTGAAGCCTTGTAAAGACCCAGATGTTGCCGCCATCGGTTCTCTCTCTCTCTTTTTTTTTTTACACCACAGACATAAATGACTCCTCCTCGTGTTTGTTAAACCCAGTCTCTGCTCCATGAGATAAAACCGTGTGGAGGGATTTTCTTATTAAACTGAGCCGACAAAAGCAAACAGAACTAACTACATGTTTTATTTGTGTGTGTTTGGTTTGAAGCTTAACTTTCAAAGGGTTTATATTTCACACATGTGGATATAAAAGTAAATGATTGAATACCAGCTCCTGCTACAACAAATACTCACAATCATAGTAAATTCAAAGTTTACTTGCTGTTGTAAAAAAGGACCGAACAAAAAATGACAAGCAGGAAATGTTGAGTGTGATTCACCCTAACCTTCCTGTCGTCCTCCAGGGTCAAATTGACCCCGTCTGTTTTTACTGTTCCTTCCTTCCTTCCTTCCTTCCTTCCTTCCTTCCCTCTACCTACCTTCCTTCCTTCCTTCCTTCGCTCTACCTACCTTCCTTCCTTTGTTCCTCCCTCCCTCCTTTTCCTTCCTCCTACCTACCTTCCTTCGTTCCTTCATCCCCTCCCTCCCTCCTTCGTTTCCTCCCTCCATCCTTTTCCTTCCTTCCTCCCTCCTTCCTTCCCTCTTTTCCTTCCTCCCTTCCTTCGTTTTCTTCCTCCTACCTATCTTCCTTCCTTCCTCCCTTCCTTCGTTCGTTCGTTCCTCCCTTCCTCCCTTCCTACCTCCCTCCCTCCCTCCTTCCTTCTACCTACCTTCCTAAAGAAAATTAAAGAAAGAGGGAAGAAGGAAGGAAAGAAGGAACAGTCAAAAGAGACGGGGTCAATTTGACCCGGGAGGATGACAGGAGGGTTAAATATACATTTCTTCTTCAGCCGTGAGTGTTAAAGCTAAGAGAGAAATGACACACTCGCTTTTAAAGCCTGTTTGCAAACATAAAACTCTGTCGCTCCTTTTAGACATCGAGGACTTTTGCTACTGTACGTCCTAGAAAAGGAAAAAGTGTGTTGATGGAGAAGAAATGTTGCTTTAGAGAGAGAGAGAGAGAGAGAGAGAAAAAGAGAGAGTCATCCCAGTGTCAGTATATTCAATCACTCACTTCTCGCTCCCCGATCGATGCCTCCGACCTTTGCCACTGTTTTCTATTACTGGCGGCGGCAGTGACCCTTTCCGATGTTACTCCTCTCTTTCTCTCTCGCTGTATCAATCCTTCTGTCATCTGTCACTCCTCACCTCCGGAGCGAGAGGTAAGCATCATCCATCTGCCTGCAGAGAAAGAAGGAAAGAGAGAGGGAAGAGAGAAGAGAGAGAGAAAATAATTTAAAAAGACTGACTTTTTTTTTAAATGTTCCAGATCAAAATTGAGGGGGAAAAATGACTGAACACCTCCTGAAAGCTCACTGACTCCCACATTCACTCACCCACACACAACGGCAGCGCTCTGCTATTCATCTTCAGCTCTCACATCACAACACAAGCACACATATGCTTCTACTACAATTAAGACTATAATACATGAGGTTATTTAATGACAGAAAAAGCTCCTTCCCTCCCTCCTTCCCTCCCTTCCTTCCTTCCTGTCCTCCCTCCCTCCCCTCCTACCTATCTTCCTTCGTTTCCTCCCTCCCTCCCGCCTACCTTCCTTTCCTCCTCCCTTCCTTTCCTCCCTCCTACCTTCCTTCCTCCCTTCTTTCCTTCCTTCCCTCCTCCCTCCCTCCTAACTTCCTTCCTTCCTTCCTTCTACCTCCCTCCCTCCCTAACTTCCTTCCTTGACTGGAGGACAACAGGAGGGTTAAAGCATGCGTTTTTTGTAGAGAGTGAGATAGAGCAATAAGAACATTTATACATTATGACAACAGCGTTTCAATCATACTAAAATAAGCACCACCTCATAATTATGTATAGAAGCTGCTCTGCTGTGTAGTTGTGACACGACTCGTGC
>NC_070599.1:23097627-23116808 GCF_027409825.1 Scomber japonicus | reverse complement strand
GCTCGATGTACCTTCAGCTCACCAAGAGAATTTCAAGCATCAACGTCGAACCTGCCTGTACCGACTTCTCTTCTTATGTTTTTTATTTTTTATTTTATGTGCACAGACATCTAACCTTTTTTTTTGATTTTATACATCAAAGATGCTTCAAAGCTTCGAGTCACCTAATGTTGTTTATGAGGGGAAACATTTTTATTCAGCGTGTCTTTAATCAGGAAGTCTCTTTTTATTCTTTTTTTTTTTACAACAGAGAGCCGAAAGAGAGTCAAAGTGTCAGTTTTGAGTAGAGTAAACATAGAGAAGTCACATACAGCACTGCAACACATATCCAAAGAGACAGCGAGGAGAAGGTGTGACTATACTGATGCAGTATCGGCTTTTTAACCATAAATTATCACCCAAAGGTATTTGGAAATCAAGGTCAATAAACCACGTATGACGATTATTCTTCTAGAGCAGTTTTGCTTGATGTGAGGCCATGATTATGTTATTTGATCCCATAGATATTCAACAATTGAGCCAAGATAGCCTAATATTGCTGTTTGACATCCTTCAGTCTGAACCAAGTACATAAAAAAAAGGTCAGTCTGATGGCGTTTATTAGTTTCTGACTCTGGAAAATTCACCAAAAACTACTCTCTTTAACCAAATCTCACACATTTAGGCTATTCTACATGTTCTCCTTTTGATATCTAATAACTAATATAGTCTTTGTTCTTGAAGATCAGTGAGTCAGATACATGCACAGTAATACAAAACAGTTGAATATATGGACTGAACGAGATGTTTTTTCTTTTTCCTTGCTGCAAACAGGGAAGCTTTTCTTAATTAGTTAATTTGTAATCCAGCCACATCATTACAAAGAGAGCTTCTTTAATTTAGTTTTACAGTATATCTGAATATTTATAGAGAAAGGCGATAAAGGCGGCAAATTACCTTGACTGTGCTCTCCCAGTTAAATTGATAAAGACATATTGACGTCTAATTAGCTCCTTTAAAGTTCAGGAAAGCTGCAATCTCGCTGTGCAATTTGTATTCTTAACACCACAGGAAGAAAAAAAAAAAGGAGAGAAGGGAAATGAAAAGAGCAACAAAAGGGGGAAGGGTGTGATGGGAAAATGTCAGTCAGAGTCGATAAGTGAGGTAATGAAAGTGTTTTCACTGCTATCAGCACGACTTGTACACAAAAAAAAGGATAGAAAAAAGAAAAGAAAATCAGTAGCGTACAGAGATACATAACCGCTCATCACACATACACACATGAAGGAGAAACTAATTATGTTTCCTGAAAGGCCTCTTGGCTGTTAATCAGAAACAAACCCGCCTCTCCATTCCTCTATACGTTTATCAGCTAGTATCATTCAATAGAGAGAGAGAGAGAGAGAGAGAGTGAGTGAGAGTGAGAGTGAGAGTGAGAGTGAGAGTGAGAGAGAGAGAGAGAGAGAGAGAGAGAGAGAGAAATCTTAGCAGCTCCAAGAGATTAATTAAGCCGCAAATAGAAAGAGACAGAAGACCGATTAGACATCAAGATAAAAAAATGTAAATCAATAGAAAACGTTTCAGAAATTACCCAATTACCAGTTTTATGCATTTTTATTTATTTATTTATTTCCTTGATGTTTTGTTTTAGCTTTTGTATGTATTTGTCTGCATTTCTTAATTTTCTTAGTTTTTAGGTTGTATGTTTCATTATTGGAGCGCCAGAGGGAGGGAGGAAGGAAGGAAGGGAGAGAGGGAGGAAGGAAGGAAGGTAGGGAGAGAGGGAGGAAAGAAGGAAGGAAGGGAGAGAGAGAGGAAGGAAGGAAGGTAGGGAGAGAGGGAGGAAGGAAGGACGAAGGAAGGAAAGGAGGGAGGAAGGAAGGAGGAGAGAGAGGGAGGAAGGAAGGAAGGGAGGGAGTAAGAAAGGAAGGTAGGGAGAGAGGGAGGAAGGAAGGACGGACGAAGGAAGGAAAGGAGGGAGGAAGGAAGGAAGAAGGAAGGAAAGGAGGGAGGGAGGAAGGAAGGGACAGAGGGAGGAAGGAAGGAAGAAGGAAGGAAAGGAGGGAGGAAGGAGGGAGGGAAGGAAGGAAAAGAGGAAGGGAGGAGGGTAGGAGGGAATGAAGAAAGGGGGATGGAGGAAAGAAAGGAGGAAGGAAAGGAAGAGAGAAGGAGAGAAGGAGGAAGGACAGATGGAAGAAAGAAAGAAAGAAAGAAGGGAGGAAGAGGAACAGTCAAAAAACAGATGGTATCCTCTTCTCTTTCTCAATGAAACACCAGCTTTCATTTTCACTTTGATTTTGAAGTTATATCACTCTGTTGTGTTATAAAGGCTTCTCCATAAAAGCTCCAACACTGTATGTGCGTCCCTATTCCCTTCTCTGTCTCTGTGCTGCTGTCAAAAAAACTACATTAAAAGCAGACTTGACACCATGAGCACAACAATACACTACCAGAGCTGCTTGGTGGAATAAAGCCAGTCAAAGAGAAATTTCACCCGCTTTTAAAAAAAGGTTTTAGAAATGATTTATGCTCCTACTCAGCCATTATTCCTCTTAATTACAGTCCTGAAGGAAGCCAAGAGACAGAATTTACACCTTCAGAGTGAATTACACTTTCTGATCCATCCTTATTTTATTCTATTTTACTCTTTACTGGTCTCCGAGTGCTGTATTATTGCCACAAAGTTATGACATTTCTGTAGAATTGAGCTTAATTCACTGTTTGTCGGCGCCAATAAGAAAGTCTTATAAAGTAGGATGCATCAAGTATTTGAGCACACACACATCTGTTATGTAGATAACCTCTGTCTGGACTTCTCAATGCCTCTTTAGCACTAACACTCCCGTCCTTTAATGCTTCTCTTTGGGCATTAGCGAGCAACAATCCCATCTCCCTTTCTACCTTCGACATGTAGGAGATTATATACACGACGCACGCATAAGTATCAAAAACAAACTGGATGTACACATTCGCCTTCCAACATTTTAATAGTGTCTTTTTGTACTGATTTAAACAAACTTCATTAATCTGCCTTTAGAACATAACATAGCTTGAGCCAAGGAAGGAAGGGAGGGAGGGAGGAAGGGAGGAAAGGAGGAAGGAAAGAAGGAAGGAAGGGAGGAAGGAAGGATGGAGAAGGAAGGTCCGTCCTCCCTCCCTTCCTTCCTTCCTTGACTCGAGGACAACAGGAGGGTTAAATGCATCAGAGAGGTTAAAGAAAACCCATTTAACATGCAGAGCAACAAGCCGTTTCTCTTAGGCTCAAAGCTTTATATCGCCTATATTGTCACTTCATTTTCCAGGTGTATAAAAATACGAGCTAAACGGGGCTCGAGGGCCGCTGTCAGTTGGAGGTTTTATTGGTGTTTTATTGGATCTAAGATGCAATAACTTCCTGTTGAGCCATCTGGGCTTCCTTGTGGTTGTCAGTGATCTCTCCTTCTGTGGTGGCAGAGGTAGCCAGTTGGTAGTAAAAAAAAAAGACAGGAAGAAACCCCCAATTTCTGGACATCGACCAATAAGAGAAAACCAGCAGAATTCTCTCTCTCTCTCATTTTTTGTGACTTTACTTTGTCTTATATAATTTAATCAACAATTAAATATTAATATTTTATCTCTCTGTTGGGTTATTACTCTTGCACCTCTTTTTATTGCCTGCTGTTCGTTGCTTTATATACATTGAGCTGCTGCACACTGAATTTCCCCATTGGGATCTATCAAGTTATCTATTTATCCATCTTCTTTCTTTCTTTCTTTCATCCATCCATCCATCCATCCATCTATCCTTCCTTCTATCCTTCTATCATCTATCCTTCTATCTATCTATCCTTCTATCATCTATCCATCTATCCATCCATCCTTCCATCTATCTATCCTTCTATCATCTATCCTTCTATCCATCCATCTATCCTTCTATCTATCTTTCCATCCATCCTTCTAGCCTACCCTTCTATCCATCATCCATCTTTCTATCCATCCATCCTATCCTTTTATCCATTCATCCATCCATCCATCCATCTATCCTATCCTATCTTCCCATCTATCCATCCATCCATCTTCCTATCTATCCTTCTATCCATCCATCCATCCATCCATCCTTCTACCATCTATCCTTCTATCAATCCATCTATCTTCCCATCCATCCATCCATCCATCCATCCTTCCATCCTATCTTCCCATCCATCCATCCATCCATCCATCCATCCATCCATCCATCTTCCTATCCATCCATCCATCTTTCTACCCATCCATCCTTCTATTTATCTTTCTATCCATCTACCTTTCTATCTATCCATCATCTATCCTATCCTTCTATCTGCCTATCTATCCTTCTATCTATCCATCCATCCATCTATCCTATCCTATCTTCCCATCTATCCATCCATCATCTATCCTATCCTTCCATCCATCCATCCTCCTATCTATCCTTCTATCCATCCATCCATCCATCCTCCTATCTATCCTTCTATCCATTCATCCATCCATCCATCCATCAGAATAAGTGATATTTTCAGGTGAACTGTAACCAAGCTAAATACATATTCATCAAGATCACCTCATCATTTATTTTTTGGCTCTGGTGACTCAACAACAAAGAGAGAAAGATCTTTTATTGGTTTTATTCGAATACGTCTGCAGGTGGGCGAACACCTTCAACACAAAAAGTCTACACAGAGTTGTCTTTTTCCTCATACACACACCGGCGTTACCAAACATCCATACATCATAACCTTCCTGACAAGTCACCTTACAGTAACGTGGCTCTCAGCCAAGATGAGAGAGGACAGAAACAGACCTCAAGGTCTCCTGCTCGAGTCCTGAGGAGAGTTTTATGACTCTAAACAGCCGATGCAGAGAATGGATGTCTTTTCCATTGAAGTCCCACATCTATGAGCTACTGCCCTTCATCTGCTCTCGTTCTGTTGCTTCTGTTCATCAACAGTAACGCTTCTTAAGTTAAGTTGGTGATTTACCGTATTACTTAGACTAAATGGGGCAAAGGAGAAATGGTGAAAACTTCCAGTTAGAGCTGACGTCCCACTGCTTTAACCCTCCTGTTGTCCTTGAGTCAAGGAAGGAAAAAGGAAGAAGGAAGGAGGGAGGGAGGAAGGGAGGGAGAGAGGAAGGAAGGAAGGAAGGAAGGAAGGAAGGAAGGAAGGAGGGAGGGAGGGAGGGAGAGGGGGAGAAGGAAGGAAGGAAGAAGGAAGGATGAGGAAAGAAGGAAGGAGGGAAGGATGGAGGGAGGGAGGGAGAAAGGAAAAGAGGGAGGAAGGAAGAAAGGGGGATGAGGAAGGAAAGGAAGGAAGGATGAGGAAAGAAGGAAAGAAGGAAGGAGGGAGGGAGAAAGGAAAAGAGGATGGGAGGAAAGAAAGAAGGAGGGAGGGAGGGAGGAAAGGAAGGCAAGAAGGACAGAGGAAAGAAGGAAGGGAGGAAGGTGGGGAGGAGGAAAGAAAGAGAGAAGGAGGAAAGGAAGGTAGGGGGAGGAAAGAAAGAGAGAAGGAGGACGGAAGGAAGGAAAGGAAGGAAGAAAGGGGGATGGAAGAAGGAAAAGAGGAAGAGAGGAAAAAGAGGAAGGAAGGAAGGAAAGGAAAGAAGGACAAACGGAAGGAAGAAAGGGAGAAACAAAGGAACAGTCAAAACAGACGGGGTCAATTTGCCCCGGGAGGACGACAGGAAGGTTAAATCCTACATTTATGAGCTACCCTTTCCCTTTTCCTTCCCAGAATGCACCTGGAAGTCCCACAATCAGCCACAACCGCAAACTCAATGAAAAACCACCAACAGCTTTCTTTCTTTCTTTCTTTCTTTCTTTCTTTCAACATCTAAGAGAGATATCAATAAACTGATAAAAGAACTATTTCTAATTCATCAATCAAAAACAAATCAGTACTTACTAGACAGCATCGTCCTGCCGTAGTTACACCACGTTACACACCACGTCACACCGTCCATCATCCCTTTTTTTTCCTTCCTCTCTCTCTCTCTCTTTCCAGCTGATGTTTTTCTACCACTTATTAGTAAAACCTCACATAAGAATTAATCTGACGTTAATTTGTGGAGGTTTTAAGCCTGAAGGAGACATAAGGAGGCTTAAAGAATAACTCCATCCTGCCATATGTTCTTATAGAAACACACACACACACACACACACACACACACACCTCTGTCTTCACATGAAAGGTGCTGTGCCGTGCCGTGCCGTGGTTGAGATGTAGTAATAAAACCAAACCAGGCTAAACCAAATATGACATGGCTTTGTCCGAGCGATGCGATTGGTTCCAGCTGGGATTATAATTCCCCATAAATCACGGCTTTCCATCCTGGAATGTACACACAGTACTTTTCTTACTATGTACAGCAGAGCACCAGATGGCCTCCAGTTGTGGCTTAGGTAGATAATGTGTGTGTGTGTGTGTGTGTGTGTGTGTGTGTGTGTGTGTGTGTGTGTGTGTGTGTGTGTGTGTTTTCATCTGATTGGTCAAACAAACGTCCCCTCCCTCCTTTCCTCCCTCCCTCCATCCTTTCCTCGCCTCCTTTCCTTCCTTCCCTCCCTCCTCCCTTCTCTTTCTTTCCTCATCCTTCCTTCTTTCCATCCTCCCTCCCTCCCTCCCTCCCTCCCTCCCTCCTTTCCTTCCTCCATCCTTCCTTCTTCCCTCCCTTCCTTCTATCCTCCCTCCCTCCCTCCTTCCTTCCTCCCTCCCTCCCTCCTTCCTTCCTTCCTTCCTCCCTTCCTCCTTTCTTTCCCTCCCTCCCTCCTTTCTTTCCCTCCCTCCTTCATTCCTTCCTTTCTTTACCTCCCTCCTTCATTCCTTGTTCCTTCCTCTCTCCCTTCCTTCCTCCATCATTCCCTCCTTCATTCCTTGTTCTTTCCTCCCTCCTTCGTCCCTCCCTCCTTTCTTTCCCTCCCTCCTTCATTCCTTGTTCCTTCCTCCCTCCCTTCCTGCCTTGACTCGAGGACAACAGGAGGGTTAAAGCCAGAATGATCCACTTTCATGTTTCTCTTTCGGTGTGTGTGTGTGTGTGTGTGTGTGTGTGTGTGTGTGTGTGTGTGTGTGTGTGTGTGTGTGTGTGTGTGTGTGTGTGTGTGTGTGTGTGTGTGTGTGTGTGTGTGTGTGTGTTCATCTGATTGGTCAAACACACACATACGTCCCAGTTGTGCAGCTAATGCCCATAATGCACGGCTAGTTGAGTTTTGATTGGCCGCTGTTCTAATCAGGAAGCTTTTGTTTCACATCTAGCTCTGTAACATTCACTTTTATTCTGTTTTAGCTTATTTTTATTTTATATTTAATTCTTTTTAAATGTATTTATGGTTGTTTTAATATAATCTTAATGACTTTTAATGTCTAATGTAAAGTTTGAATGTGTCAAAGCCTTTAAAAGCCACAGACTGAAGCAAACAGTGAATTTTAACGTTGTACAGTTGCCATGGAAACGCTGGCTTCACTCATTAACTTGTCACAACTTCCTGCATCCTCGCCTCCTAACCCTCCTCCTCGTCCATCCTCGCCTCCTAACCCTCCTCCTCGTCCATCCTCGCCTCCTCCTCGTCCCTCCTCCTCTTCCTTTCCTTTCTGGTTTAAAACTGTTGACTTCAAAATAAAAGTAAAAGAAGCCACTACACATATTTAACCTGTTTTATTTTTTATTTAAAGCCAGAATTATCTACTCTCATGTTTCTCTCTGCCTTTGTTTGTGGCCAACTGTGTGTGTGTGTGTGTGTGTGTGTGTGTGTCTTCACCATCGGCTTATACTTCATAGCTTAAAGAGTCAGAGGTGGTTTTTTATCACAACGCTCCTGTCATTCACTACATAAAATCCCTTTGTCCTTTATACCTCTCCTCCTCCTGCTCTCATTATGTGGAAACACAATATTACCATCAGCAATCCAAATAAATGCAGAAGAGTCGGGGATAATCTGAGTCGTGGCGGTAACAAGATTTCCATTGTGGATGCAATATATGAATCAAGAATAAAACAAACAAAAAAACCAACAAAATACAAAGTGGTGCTATGACAAAGTAGCTATGGCTTACTGCTGCATATTCACTATAAATAAAATCACCACTAGGAGAAGCTAAAACGCCACTGAAAGAGCCCAAAAGCCAGCGGTAGGACATTTCTCCCGACTTCCTTCACACAGGATAGCAGTATGTAAAATATAATTCCTGCAGTTAGTATACAGACATAACAAATACTTTTAAAGTCCGTGTAAAGTAAGAATAAATATGTGTTCTGAGTTTGACATACCACAGAAAAGTGTGTTGTTAACCACCCTGCCAAATTTGAATGATTAAAAAAATCGCCAAATATATGAAATTAGGCTTCAAAGTTGTGTAAAAATCTGCCTCTTTCTCTGCTCCCAAACGCTGTGGGCGTGGCCTCCGAGTCTGCTGAAGCCCCGCCCCCTACCAAGTGTCACCTGTCAATCAAAGTCACCACCTCTACCAGAAACATGGACGCTTGGTCTGAGAGCTTTCTGCGGCTAACTCAGCTGCTAGCTCGGCGGCTAACTCGGCTGCTAGCTCGGCGGCTAACTCGGCTGCTAGCTCGGCTCTATATATTCTGTACATATAATATATTTTACTCCCTAGTATCGGCCCCAAATCTCCGGTATGGGTCAGCCTCTAATTGTGAGTGAAGTTAAGCTACTAGCATCACGTCCTATTTGTGCTAGTCCATATTATTTCCCTTCTGGTGCTCTGTCTAGACATCTACAATGACAGACTGTCTGATGAAGTCCAGCCTCAACAGTAACTACAGAAAAGGAATTTAAACAACTCTGCACATTTCTGAGTGTCACGATGTTCGTAATGCCTCGTTGACTGAGTCTGAAGTCGGAGATAACCTTGATATGTTTCACTTTGATCATAATCTTGGGTTTTTGTGACTCGACACATCCATCCGTCGTCTTGTTGATCTAATCATATAAACATGAGCTTGTGATTAAAACCCTCGCAGGGCGGCTTGAACACTGTACAGTCACATAGAACGAGGGAATACGAAAGCCCAAATTAAATATTGAACATTTCTGCTTGAAAGCAAACACACAGAATTAAATTACAACTTGTGGGTGAGTTCAGACAGCAGACTGGAAAATTAATAAATAAATGAAGAAATTAAAATGCTGTGAAACCAAAGCACATCTCTCCATCTCTCTCTCTCTCCTCCCACATATGATAGATAAACCTATAGCTGCTATTTGATGATGGTGTCTACTTCTGTTAGGACTCAGTAGGGTTTTTTTGTTGTTGTTTGTTTTCAAAATGGTAATAAAACATTACATAAAGTCTTTGGGGATAATCAAATATTTGCACACATATATGACACAAAAACACACATATACAAACACTTACATGTCAAATAGTGTTTTCAAAGGGATGCATGCTAGATTTCTGGTTTATTACAACTTCGGAGTCTAATTTTCATAATTTGTCCAATCATTCCCAAAGGTTATTATTAAATTGCACTCACTAATTTATCGTGTATCATGATTATCCCCAAAGACTTTACAAAGTGTTTTATAACCATTTTAAATCACTACTCAAAACTCATTTCTACAGACTAGCTTTTATGTGATGTCATCTGCTTGTGTGTTCATTTTTGCTTGCTTGTTGCTACTGTCTTTTATTTTATATATTTTTATATTCTTATTATCTCCAACTGTATTCTATTGTCCTCTACTCTCATCCTGTCAGTGTCAGTCTTGTTACCTCTCTCTATGTTGTGCGTCTTGTTTTTTTTTAATTATTATTATTATTATTATCATCATCATTATGTAGAGCATTTTTCATTGCAGAGATCTGTGAGGACAGCAACATCACTAAACTGCAACATTATTAGTCGTATTAGTATTAAGTTGACATGAACAGCCTCTTAGCTGCTAATGTGTGAAATGCTAATATATAAACATGATGCTGCTAATTACATTCCTATACGATAAACCTATAAAATAATCTACAGCATCAGACTCTCTTATAGGCAATGATTTACTCACTTTTTCTATTAATGACGGAGAAATACTGGGAGATACTGGGAGGTACTGTGAGATAATGTAAGGGACTGGGAGGTACTGGAAGATACTGTGAGGGAATATGAGGTACTGGGAGGGACTGGGAGATACAATGATGGACTGGGAGGGACTGTAAGGTACTGGGAGATACACTGGGAGGGACTGGAAGATAATGTGGGGGACTGGGAGGGACTGGGAGTGACTAGGAGATATGAAGAGGGACTGGGAGGGACTGTGAGATAGTGGGATGTACGATGACGGACTGGGAGAGACTGGGAGGGATTGGGAAGTACTGGGAGGGACTGTGAGATAATGTGAGATACTGGGAGCTGTGGTGTTGTGCAGTCTGGTGGCTAATGATGATATGAGGCTGCTCTTTTAGAATTATAAACTATTGTGCTTGTTTGCAAGTCTTTATTTTATTTATTGAGAAAACTTCACAAAATCTTTTGTACTGCTGATATAATGACAATAAAGTTCATTAATTCATTCATTCACATTTACATTACAGTGTGAACTAAAAGGTTGATTGATGGTTTCTGTGCCTGCCAAATAAATCTAAAATAAATAAATAAATAAATATAGTGTGGTAGGGCAGGAAACAAGTGTAATCAGATCATCAGGCAGTTTATCCAGATTATTGTAAATCACTTAATTCGGAGGTAAAAACCCAAAAATGAGTGATGTAAAAAATATCCCATCATTGCAGAGGAAAACTAAAAATCATATTTACAAGTTTAAAGATAGAAATCATGGCCCAAAACTGCTAGATATGAAACCATCAATACTATATTCTGCAGCAGAGACACCCGATGCAGCAGCGAGAAGAAAAGACAAGAAAAGAAAAGAAAAGAAAAGAAGAGAAATCATCCAAACATGACGCACTTCTCAGATTACACAACATCCAATTCAGCACAAGGTGAGTCGAGAAGTCCTTGGCTTCCTATTCAGAGATAACTTAACCAACAATGAGAGAGTGAGTGAAGTGGAGAATGTGTGTGTGTGTGTGTGTGTGTGTGTGTGTGTGTGTGTGTGTGTGTGTGTGTGTGTGTGTGTGTTTAGTACAAATTGTTCCAAAGCCAAAGAAAGAAACCTTTTCTTCTGCCAAACAAGTCACAAGGATAAAAAGCTCTTTGACTTAAAGACTTTTTGTGTGTGTGTGTGTGTGTGTGTGTGTGTGTGTGTGTGTGTGTGTGTGTGTGTGTGTGTGTGTGTGTGTGTGTGTGTGTGTGTGTGTGTGTGTGTAGAAAGAAAGCTTATCTTCTCAAATACATGCTGCGAGGTCAAAGGCTTTTTTTTTTAATGCTAATTCTACTGTAAATACCTGCCATGAGTTTCCAGGCAGAACATTCAATGTGTGTGTGTGTGTGTGTGTGTGTGTGTGTGTGTGTGTGTGTGTGTGTGTGTGTGTGTGTAAAAGTTAACCCTCAACCTTATGTTTTCTTGCTTGCACAGCGTATATCTATTAACCTTCCTGTCGTCCTCCCGGGTCAAATTGACCCCGTCTGTTTTGACTGTTCCTTCTTTCCTCCCTCCCTTCCTTCTTCCCTCCCTCCTTTCCTTCCTTCCTCCCTCCCTCCCTCCCTCCTTTTCTCCCTCCTTTCCTTCCTTCCTCCCTTCCCATCCTTCCTTGACTCGAGGTCAACAGGAGGGTTAAGAGACACACACACACACACACAAATGTATGAAGCAACTATAGCCTCAGGTGTCGTGTGTGTGTGTGTGTGTGTGTGTGTGTGTGTGTGTGTGTGTGTGTGTGTGTATGTGTATGTGTATGTGTGTGTGTGTGTGTGTGTGTGTATGTGTATGTGTGTGTGTGTGTGTGTGTGTGTGTATAAACTTAATGCGTCAAATACATTTTTTCCTTCTATAGATTTATGTTTTTACCAAGTACAAATGAGAGAGGCAGACGTTACCTTTTATAGCACACACACACTCCAAATGATACTGTGGCAATATTAAACAAACAAAGCAGCAACACACACACACACACACACACAGATACACACAGACACACACAGACACACACACACACAGACACACACACACACAGTGTTTAGGTAAGAGTAAGAACATGATCCCTAGTTGCTGTGATTATGTCAAGCTGTAAGACGATCAGTTATCCTCCTCTATCCCTCCACTCTCACCCTGCGGTATTAAGATGGATTACAACTGTGACTGTGTGTGTGTGTGTGTGTGTGTGTGTGTGTGTGTGTGTGTGTGTGTGTGTGTGTGTGACTGTGTGTGTGTGTGTGTGTGTGTGACTGTGTGTGTGTGTGTGTGTCAGACTATCCCTGCATTGCTGTTTTCTGTGTGCGCTCGTGTCGTTAATGGGGGAATCCTAATGACTGCTGTTTCTATCACTTCATCAGTCTCTCTGTCGTCTCTCTCCTCTCTCCACTTCCACCTGCTCTCATCTTCTCCTCGTCTAACACATTCATTCCTTTCTTTCTGTTAATGTCCTCCCTTTATCTTGCTTATGCCCCCCTTTCTTTATTCATTTATCTCTGTTTTCTGCCACATCTTTCTCCTTAGCCTAGAAGTTATATATACTCCTTTTTGCAGACGACACTGTAAATGTAGAAAAAAAAATGGCGGTTGCTGTTACTGCATTGACTCACAGTGACGATACTCGTTTGGGGCCTTGCTGTGCAGAGTTTGCATTTTCTTCCTGTGCTTTCATGGTTTTCCTCCATCAGTGTCCGCTCACTGCTCCTCATGCTGAAGATGGGTTAAATATCATAGACTGTATAAAAGAAATGGACGTAACATCCGTGACATCACCCATTGGTTTGTGGACTGCTGCTCGGAAGCCAATAGTTTCCAATCTAGGCAGCGCCATCTTGAAAATTTCAGGTGCATGCTGGGAAAAATAAAAACACGGATTCTACTTATATGGGCATGAGGCGGAGTCATGGACGGAGTGGGGAGGTTGCTATGGTTTTCGAGGGCTGGATCTCGAGGATATTGGTCAATCAACCTGTCAATCAGGACGTAGCCACGCCCTAATGCATACCCTGCTTTATCGTCACATATAAAATCAGGGAGGCCAAAATGTCCCAAATGAACATCATACTGCATTGAAGAAGGCTTTAAACTAGCGATTGAGACCATAAACACATTTTGAAAACGTTTACTGAGGTTAGAAATCAAGTGAGAAGTTGGTGAATTCTCCATTGACTTGTATAGAGACGGTCGCCCCCTGGTGGCCTTTTGATAGAATGCAGCTCTAAGTTACTTCCTGGTTGGCCTCATTTCAGAGGACCAGAACGTATTTACTTATTTATTCTACCAACTTTAAAACAAAGATAAGCTGTGTGGAGAGTCAGGAAAATCAGATATGAGAAGGAAGCTGAGTCACTGGGACAGAAGGAAAATAAATGAATAAAAAAAAATGGACGAGAAAAAAAGAGGAAGAACAAGAGAGAGGCAGAAATCGAGAGAAAAGCTGTCAAGGTGCTCTTTGCCCTTGAGTGGGTAGCGATACATTCCTCCATCTCTCTCTCTCTCTCTCTCTTTCTCTCTCTCTCTCTGTCCATCCATCCCTATCCCTTCATGCCTTCCAGTAAGTTTTAAGTGAAGGAACTGAAAAGCAGACACTCGAGGGGAGGAGTGACACATCTCTCTCTCTCTCTCTCTCTCTCTCTTTTTCTCTTGCTCTAGATATTTATATCCCCTCCCCCACACTTTTATTTCCTCCTTTCTTTCTTTCTTTCTTTCAACCTCTCTCACATTCAATCCTTCGCCCTCTTCCACCTGCCTCTTACCTCATATCGGAGATTGCTCTGAGTGCACAACAGGTGTCAGGATTCAGGTGTGAAGGTTGGAAATGTCACTTGTGAGGTATTGAACGTCTCAGATTCAGGAAGGAAAGGTCAGATTTTTCGAAACCACGCGTTGATGGGTTTCTCTGTCCTGAATGTCCAATAAGAACAGAAACAGTCGAGAGACGGAGACAGACAGGTGGAAACAAGCGTCCAAAGCAAGTTAAAGAATAAAGGATAAAAAGAAGATGAGTAAAGTAAAACAGGATGCAGACTAGACTAGATGAGAACTGAACTGCTGAATTAATTGTTGTGTCGTCCTCCCGGGTCAAATTAACCCCGTCTGTTTTGACTGTTCCTTCTTTCCTTACTCCCTCCTTCAGTCTGTTCTTCCTTTCTTCCTTCCTCCTTACTTCCGTCCTTCCTTCTTTCTTCCTTCCTCCTCCCTTCATTCTATTCTTCCTTCCTTCCTTCCGTCCTTCCTTCTTTCTTCCTTCTTCCTTCCTCCCTTCTTTCCTTCCTCCCTCCCTTTTTTCCTTCCTCCCTCCCTCCTTCCTTCAGTCCATTCTTCCTTCTTCCCTCCCTCCTTCCTTCCTTCAGTCCATTCTTCCTTCCTCCCTCCTTCCTTCCTTCCTTCAGTCCATTCTTCCTTCCTCCCTCCCTCCTTCCTTCCTTCAGTCCATTCTTCCTTCCTCCCTCCCTCCTTCCTTCCTTCTTCCTCCCTCCCTCCCTCCTTTCCTTCCTTCAGTCTGTCCTTCCATCCTTCCATCCTTCCATCCTTCCTTCCTTGACTCAAGGACAACAGGAGGGTTAAGCAGGATTTGGTGAGGAAGAAGGAAGGAAGAAGGAAGGAAGAAGGAAGGAACGGAGGGAGGAATAAGGAAGGAAAGGAAGGAAGGAAGGGAGGAAGGAAGGAAGGAGGGAGGGAGTAAGAAAGGACAGACGGAAGGAAGAAAGGGAGGAAAGAAGGAACAGTCAAAACAGACGGGGTCAATTTGACCCGGGAGGACGACAGGAAGGTTAATGAATGATGAATGAATTTATGAATGTTAATTAGTGTAGAGACTAAATTATGAGTCAGAATATGATCAGGATGTAAAGGAAATGAACAAAGATGATCTAAACTTTGTGGCTCAAACTCAATCTGTAGCAACGAGAAAAGAAATAAAATAGATATGAAGTTCTGGATGATTGTGAAGATCAGTGAATCAGGCTTTTAGCTTTTATTGTGGAAGGACGGACTATTTTTCACAAGGTCTCTCTGTACTGCAGAAGAAGAAGAATGTCATCGATTCACACACACACACACACACACAGAGACACACAGAGACACAAACACACACACACACACACACACACACACACACACACACAGGTATACATTGGTGTGGAGGTCAGGTTTCTACTGATGGATGTTGACGTGAATAGGCGAGAGGAATAGTGACACACACACACACACACACACACACACAGATAGACACACACACACAGACAGACACACACACACACACACACACACACACACACACGTAACCTTCAATAAGCTATAACTCCAAAAAACATCTTTTATTCTTTTCTCTTCTTTTATATGCTGTTTCTCGGCTGATTTCTAACCCCCCCCCCCTCCTCCCTCCCCCTCCTCCTCCCTCCCCCCCCTCTCTCCCCTTCCCTCCCTCCCCCCCTCCCTCCCCCCACCCCTCCTCCTTTCACCTCGCTCCTTTATTGCACGCAGCGACTCCGAAGGCCGATTCAATATTCTGCTGCAATCATCCTCCATTATTGTGTCGGGTTTTTCTTTTCTCTTCTTCTTCTTCTTCTATTCTCGGTGTCTGTATCAAATTGGCCTCATCGCCTATCAATCAGTCTCTCTCTCTCTCTCTCTCTCTCTTCTTCTTTCTTTTTTTTCCCACACTTGAGTGCTTCATTTCATCTGCCACCTTCTTTTTGTTCTGTCCCTTCATATCCAGCATATTCCCTCCTTTCCTTCCCCTTAAATTTCTCCTGTCATCCGTCAATCCCTTCTCCTTCCCGCCTTCTCTTAACCCTCCCTTTTGTCCTGAGGTCAAGGAAGGAAAGGAAGGAAGGAAGGAAGGAAGGAAGGACAGAAGGAAGGAAAGAAGGAAGGAAGGGAGGAAGGAAGGAAGGAAGGAAGGAATGAGGAAGGAAGAAAGGAGTAAGGAGGGAGGGAGGAAAAGAGCAAAGAAGTAAGGAGAGAAGGAAAGAAATGAGGAATAAAAGAAAGGAATGAGGAAGGAAGGAAAGAAGGAAAGACAGAAGGAAGGAGGGAAGGAATGAGGAAGGAAGGAACAAAGGACAGGAGGAAGGAAGGAAAGAAACGAAGGAAAGAGGAAGGAAGGGTGGAATGAGGAAGGAAGGAAAGGAGTAAGGAAGGAGGGAGGGAGGAAAAGAGGAAAAAAGTAAGGAGAGAAAGAAGGAAAGGAGAAAGGAAGGAAGGAAAGACGGAAGGAAAGACGGAAGGAAAGACGGAAGGAAGGAAGTATGAAAGGAGGAGGGAGCAAAGAAAGAGGAAAGGAGGGGAAGAACGAAGGAAAAACCGGGAGGATAACAGAAGGGTTAATATCATCTTCCTCCCTCCCCCTCCCCTACCCCTCCCCCCGCCCCCTTCCTCTGCCCTCCATCCCTTCCTCTAATTGGTACCTCCTGGAGGTCTCGGACCATTAAGACCCCTCCGGACCCTCCTCTGATTGCCCTTGACTGAGCTTGACCTAAAAATCTCTGATCAGACGGAGACCAGCGGAGTTATGAAGGGTCCTTATGCTGACTGTCATTAAGATGCTGAGCTGAGGGCCATTAAATGCATCATACAGTACACACACACACAGTAAACCATATATACACACACAGTAACCCATATATACACACACACACACACACAGTAACCCATACACACACACACACACACACACACACACACACAGTAACCCATACACACACACACACACACACACACACACACACACACATACAGTACATACACACTGTAACCCACACACAGTAACCCATATATACACACACACAGTAACCCATATATACACACACACACACACACAAACATACACACAGACACACACAGAAACATATACCCTAACACACACACACACACACACACACACACACACACACAGTAACCCATATACCCTAACACACACACACACACAGAGTAACCCACATACCCTAACACACACACACACACACACACACAGTAACCCATATACACACACAGTAACCCATATATACACCCATACACACACATACACACTGTAAACCACACACACACAGTAACCCACACACAATAACCCACATACCCTAACACACACACACAGTAACCCACACACACACACAGTAACCCCCCCCCACACACACCACAGTAACCCATATACACACACAGTAACCCATATATACACACACACACACACACAATAACTCATATACCCTAACACACACAGTATATACACACACACACAGTAACCCATATACCCAAAGACACACACACACACACACACAATGAGGTCATATTTAATAATCAGACAACACACCTTTGCACTCATAGAAGAAGAAAAGGGCAGACACAAACATAATTAAATAACACACACACACAGAGAAGTACACACACACACACACACACACACACAGAAGTACACACACACCACACACACACACACACACACACACACACACACACACACACACACACACACAAATCAGGTCGCCAGCTGTAATCAGCAGTGATGGGGAAAAGTCAAGAAGTAGAAATGAAACGGCCAGACAGAGGAAGAAATGAAAGTAGCAGATGGAGGTTAAAAAAGAAAGAAAACAATTTTTTCTAGAAACCGAACCTGAAAAAAAAAAAAAAAAGAAGGAGAGACCCGAGACAGAGTTTGCTTTTGAAGGATTCTGTTTTGATCATGTTTCGTGTCAGTTTCTGTAAAATCAACTTTAAACAACTTTTAACCCCAACAGCTAAATGACAGGACCAAACGTATGGGTGGAGGAAGGTAGGAAGGAAGGAAAGGAAGGGAGGGAGGAAAGAAGGAAGGAAGGGAGGAGGGAGGGAGGGAGGAAAGAAGGAAGGAAGGGAGGAGGGAGGGAGGGAGGAAGGTGGGAGGAAGGAAAGGAAAGGGGGAAGGAAGGAGGGAGGGAGGAAGGAAGGAAGGTGGGAGGAAGGAAAGGAAGGAGGGAGGGAGGGAGGAAGAAAGGAAGGTGGGAGGAAGGAAAGAGGGAAGGAAGGAAGGAAAGAAAGGAGGGAGGAAGGAAGAAGGACGGAAAGGAAAGAGGGAAGGAAGGCAGGAAGGAAGGAACGGAGGGAGAAAGAAGGAAGGAATGGAGGGAGGAAGAAAGGGGGAGGAAGGAAGGAAAGAAGCAACAGTCAAAACAGACGGGGTCAATTTGACCCGGGAGGACGACAGGAAGCTTAAAGCCCCCCCCCCAAAGTGTTTCCTTCCTGCTGGTGATGACTTCTGAAGGCTCCTTGACGGGTTATTGCATCACAAACTGTTTCAGCGAGTAAACAACTTCAAAGTCAGCCCAATAATTCAAACGGATGAATTCACCTCACTCAGGTATTTCCTCTCATATCTCCTTTTGAAGCCCCCCCCCCACCCCGGCCCCCCCCCTCTCTTCTCTCTCCTCAGTTATTGCTTTATTTGTGAGTCTCGCTCCAGCTGATCAGCGTCTCTGAAGATTTAATTGGCCGCCAGACGAACGCACGACAAGACACTTGAGGCTATAGTCGCTTCATACATCTCTGTGTGTGTGTGTGTGTGTGTGAGAGCGAGAGTCTCTTAACCCTCCTGTTGTCCTCGAGTCAAGGAAGGATGAGAAGGGAGGAAGGAAGGAAGGAAAGGAGGGAGGAATGAAGGAGGGAGAAAATGAAGGAAGGAAGGAAAGAAGGAAGGAAGGAAAGGAAAGGAAAGGAAAGGAAAGGAAAGGAGGGAGGGAGGAATGAAGGAAGAAGGAAGGAAAGGAGGGAGAAATGAAGGAAGGAAAGGAGGGAGGAAGGAAGGACGGAGGAAAGAGATAGGGAGGGAGGGAGGGAGGAAAGGAGGGAGGAAGAAGGAGGGAGGAAGGAAGGAAAGGAGGGAAAAATTAAGGAAGAAGGAAGGAAAGGAAAAGAAAGGAGGGAGGGAGGAATGAAGGAAGAAAAGGATGGAGGAATGAAGGAAGAAAAGGAGGGAGGAAGGAAAGCAAGGAAAGAACGAAAGAAGGAAGAAGGAACAAAGGAAGGAAAGGAGGGAGGAATGAAGGAAGGAAAGGAGGAAGGAAGGATGTAAGGGAGGAAAGAAGGAAGGAAGGAGGGAGGGAGGAAAACAGGAGGAAGCAAGGAAAGAAGGAGTAAGGGAGGAAGGAACGAAGGACGGGAGGAAAGAAGAAACAATCAAAACAGACGGGGTCAATTTGACCCGGGA